>NC_090203.1:21038690-21338690 GCF_033026475.1 Channa argus
AAGGCAGTCGTCCTCGGACCACAGGGTGAGTGGTTCAATCCCCGGCCCTGACTATATTTCCCAGCTGTGCAGTGCCGGTCCAAGCCCGGTAAAAATTGGGGAGGGTTGCGTCAGGAAGGGCATCCGGCGTAAAAACTGTGCCAAATCAACATGCGGACAATGATCCGCTGTGGCGACCTTGAACTCACGGGATAAACCGAAAGGACAAAAAAAAAAAAAAAAAAGTGCATAATATAATATAATGTAGTGAATTACAACTCAAAAAAAACTCTTTCTTTGTGAGATATTTATATATTTGAGAAATATTTGTTATTAACTACAGTTGTTAAAGTCTATGATATGGTATGGTTTTATTGTTTTATTCTGATCTCTGAGTGCAGTCAGGATTTCTTGTAAGATGGAGTGGAGGCCACTAACTGAACTTAAACTGTTTAGATGACACGGAAACACACTTTTGAATTATTTAACTAAAAAGTAAAAGTCACTTTGAACTGAAGAAGCAATGAATGAAATGAAAGGCCTGAGGAGTGAAGAGTTTTGAGTCAATAATTTTTATTTTAATTGCATTTATTAAAATAAAATCAAAAAAGATTTTTTTGTGTTTCTCACAGTGTATCTTAGCCATCAACCTTCTGTGCCATGTTTTTGTCTAGATTCTAGACATTAGTTTACTGGAGTGGTTCTTATTTTATTTTACTATAAATAAAACAACCCTAATTCCAAAGAAGTGAGAAAGATGTGTAAAACAGAATGAAATGATTTGCAAATCTTATCAACCCACATTTTATTCACAGTAGAATGTTGTCCCATTCCTGTCTGTATAGCTGCTCAACAGTTCTGCGCCTTTGTTACTGGATTTTTCATTTTATGATGCGCCAAATCTGGACTGCAGACAGGCCAGTTCAGCAACTGGGCTACTCTTCTGTGAACCCATGCTGTGATAGATGCAGCATGTGGTTTAGCATTGTCTTACTGAAAAATGCAAGGTCTTCCCTGAAAGAGATGTTGTACAAACCTCTATGTACTTTTCAACATTGATGGGGCCTTTCCAGATGTGTAAGCTGCCCACGCCATAGGCACTAATGGCCCCCTGTGCCATCAGAGATGCAGGCTTTTGAACTGTCTGCTGTTAACAGGCTGGATGGTCCCTCTCCTCTTTAGTCCGCAGGACACGATGTCCATGGTTTCCACAAAGAATTTTAAATTTGGTTTCCTCTGACCACAGAACAGTTTCCCATTTTGTGTTAGACCATTTTAAATGAGCTTTGGCCCAGAAAACGCGGTGGCATTTGTGGATTGTGTTTACATATTGCTTCTTCTTTGGATGATACAGCTTTAACTTACATTTGTGGATTCCACAGTAAAGACAGTGATTTGTGGAAGTGTTCCTGAGCCCATACAATGATGTCCAGTAGAGGATCATGTCTGTTTTTAATGCAGTGCTGCCCGAGGGCCCGAAGATCACACGCATCCAGTTTGACCTTCGGCCTTGTTTTTTCAAATTCAAAATGAGCTAATATTGTCCGTTATTGGTTATTGTTGCTTATGTTCTGTTCTGAATAAAATATGGTTTAATGAGATTTGCTAATCATTGCATTCTGTTTTTATTTACATTTTGCACATCTTCCCAACTTCTGTGGAAATGGGGTTGTAGTTACAAGCTGTAGTTCTTTTCTTTGGCTGATCTATTCTAATTGTTCAGTGGTTTCTTTCTTTCCTTTTGGACACTCCAAATTGTTGTATTGGCTATGGCCAGTGTTCGTGCAATGCCACTGATTGATTTTCCCTCTTCTCTCAGACTCACAGACTTGCTTATTTTCCCGCATAGTCATCTATCTGTTCTTTATCAAACAACAAATGCTGTGTCCACATATTAACCCCAAGTCTAAAACCAGGAGTAGTCATTTAGTTCTTTAGAGTTATTTATAGTTTGAACAGTCAATATCATAGGAGACCCCTGGGTAAGCCAATACATTTGCAATACGTCTTTATGTTGAATGTTATTTACACTATAGGGCTAAAGTTCTGATGCTCATGTGTCCCTGTCTCTGCTATGGAATCATCTACTCTGCCCTCCTTTTTGCTGTAGTAATGACTGGCTGCAGAAATGAACAAAGCAGCAGCCAGTGAGACTCACACCAGGCAGTGGTGGCATAATGTGCGAACTACTCATCTAAATATGTTTCATTAAGATGGAATATGGCAGCTTCCTGAGGCAATTTTGTCGATAAAAACCAGCTTCTCTTGCTTGTATAGATAAATCTGCTACTTTCTAGTGGGAATTTGTGACATAATACGAATCAGTTCTTCTAAACATTGGTTTGGTTTAGTCTCATTCTGATATACTGTATAATGTCTACTGAAAAATAGTGTTATTTGTAATTGAATAGTCTGTGACTAATATAATTGATTTACATAACTTACAAATCTTGACATAGGACACATTAATGCTTGAAACACATTCTTTGCAGATGTTTTACTTGTTTGGAGAAATCTTCAAATAAACATGAACATGTTGTAAAATGCATAAAGTCCCAGCAGAGCACTACTACAATGCTCTATCACACTTTATGTCATTTAACCCATCTGTCTTTCTCTACCATCCCTGCAGTTGTGGAAGAAACAGCTTCTTGTCTGAGTGTCTCCCCCGATAGTATCCATCATCTAACATTCTCCTCCTCCTTTTCTTCACTGCTTAGTCCTGATCCAGGCCACCCAGGAGACTAATGTGAACGTCCCCCAGATGGCTGACACGCTGATGGAGAGGGTCGGCAATGCCAGCTGGGTGGTGGTTTTCAAAGCTCTGATCACCACACACCATCTCATGGTGCATGGTAATGAGGTAAGGTTATAATAAGCACATACTGTACTGTATACGGCGATTACAGACCTATGTTGCATCCTGCTTTTAATGTTTAGTAAAACACTTTGTTGTAGTAAGTATTTTATATAGCCTCTAGTAGAGAAAGCAGAAGTCTGGCTGCACTGGTAAACTGAGAAATGTAGGGTAGCACAGTACAAACTGTGAAATGTTAAATTACACTTAAATTAATAATTTTATATGAACAATGGTTTATACAATTGTGTAATGTAGTAAGGGTCACTCGTGGTGCTGAATCCACAGGTAATTATCAAGACTCTGAAAGTAATTGTACTTAGCACTTCAGGATCTTACAGCTTCTTTTTGTTGTTTTACAACCTACAGTTTTACGCAAGCATGATTTCCAGATGTAGCACAAGATATTTACCAAAGGCCACAGTATGTTAGTACATTGTTGCACAAAAAAGTAATGCAGGTTAAAAGCTACTGAAGGTGATACCAAATCCATTGGGTAAGTTTTATGTTGTGGTGTACAGGGGTTAGCTTGTCCTGACCCCCTGACCCAGTTTATGTCCTGACAGCTAAAAAAAAATTCAAGATCTCTGAATGGGCAGCAAGGGAAAACCCAGAGATGTGAACACATTTAGTTTTGCTGTCCATCAGATTTCCCAGGCTACTAAAGAATTGCACATGACAAAAAAGAGAGATGCGGCATTGTAAAGTGTGCTGAAATATTTCATATAAGAGACACAAATGACAGGAAAAGAGAAGAGGAATGTCATTTATTCACTTTCCAGTTTCCCCACTCATTTGTGTGTGCAATTGCCTTTCCCAGTATGCACTCAGTAGAAAGCAAACAATAGGGCTGGCGAAGATTTAGTTACAGTGAATGATGATAATAGCATTAAGACAGCTGAAACTGCAGGTGTCGGGGGACAGGGCAAGTGTACTTATGTTGCCATGGGGCAAAATAGGATACCGTGGCCTTTTACTTACACACACACAGTTCACTGATACGCTTAGTTGTGTGCGAACCATGTGATAAAGGGCCAAAATATCAAATTCACCTACTGGGTTTCGCTGTTGTGGTGGGCAGGAGTCTACATAGACTCTACTATATGTCTTCATAGACAGAAAAAATGATGCTGGGTCTGACTGATAGGTGACAGAATAGAGAGTCCATCACACCTTGGGGACGCATAACCACACTCCCGTTAAATGCCAATGCTGACACTTGGCCGTCACAACATTAAATCCGCTAGGTGGATTTATGGTCATGCTTGTCCTTAGTCAGGGCTATTGTAGTGAAACAAATGAACGAGGTAGATGATGTGTAGCCCAGTAATTTTCTTTAGGGAGGATGTTTCATTCTTAACCACCCCACAATTTATTATGCTCTGCTATGTACCCATGGAGCTAGTATCAGCACTGTGTGTGTTTTAGACATAGTGAATTTATTCTTGTGTTTTTCCTGAGAGAACTGATACCAATGAAGCTTCTGTACCACTAGCAGCTAATACAGTAGCTTAGCATAAAACCAATTGAACTGCCTGCTGGTTGTAGCTTTAGGTTTACACGCAAAAAACTGTTCTGTGAATGCTACAAAATGTCCAACTATTCCAATAATCTGTTTTGATTATTTATTTATTTTTGTGATTAACTAACAGGAACTTTTATTTTTTCCCAGTTCTGATGTGTTACAGTCTTTCATACATTATAATATTTCAAATATCAAACCAGGTATCAATTTATGACAGTTTCTCTGTTGCATTGTTTCACTACCAATGCCATTTATGTTTAGTGCCTGAACTAAACCTCGTGTGTATGTCTTGTCCTGCAGAGATTCTTGCAGTTCCTCGCATCTAGAAACACTTTGTTCAACCTCAGCAACTTCCTGGACAAAACTGGCTCCCATGGTGCGTGATGTATTTTTCCTTCCCATGTATTACAAAGGCAGCGCCCTAATATTTTCAATTGCAGTTCACTTTCATTTTCTCCCAACCCTTTGTTTTGCTTTTGTACTGTCCCTGTTTCCCCAACACTGGAAGTCAAGATTTTTAACAGATGTTTATTTTTAAACTAAGACAACAACAGAAAAAGCTTAAACATTAAAACCAACCTGACCACTCTTACATCCACCCCACAATTCCAGTCTTCTTAATACCCGGTCCCCTAATTAAACCCATCTCCATGGAAATTAAGACAGTCTCCCATGGTGATAACAACAGGGTTTAAGCCTAATGTCGAGGGCATTTTGTCTAGCACACGGACTGGTTGGGTTGCCAACGCTCTTGAACAGTAAAGCTAGGGGGGAGGGGGGTCAATCACCAGCAAACACACGTCTACACGGATCAGCTACAACTTTAAGTACACGTGTGCAGTTTAATGCAATCTAATAGTGCCAGGAATTCTACTTTTACAAGGTTATCAGAAATAATTCTACTGTATGTTTCTTATTGAGGTCAAAGTAGTTAGTGGAGTCATGTTTCATTCTCATCATTAAAAAAAGAGGTAATTCTAATGTCTTGATCACAACACAAGACAGAAGACCAGCGGAGCAATATTGCGACAAACAGCATAGTAAGATGAAAATTCAAATAATTCTCATGTCTGTTTGTTAAATATGAAGCTAAAACCATTGGGTCAGCTTAGGTTAGCATGAGGGATGAAGAAGCAGTAACAAACAGGCAATATTAGCCTTGCTAGCTTTATGACCACATTTTTACACAAACATGCAAGAATTTTAAAAGTGTTTTGTGTTTTTGTCCAAATCAAACAAACACGATTTAATGTATTAAACACTTAATAAGTTACTGGGAAGCATGATGGGTTTGGGTTATCTTTTCCCCTTGCTTCCATTTTGTTATGCTAATTAAAGCAATAAATTCCCTTAACATTTATTATCATAGGTACAAAGTTTTTTGAAGCTTTGTAACCTCGTGACTTTATGTTGTTTTTTTTTTTGTTTTTTGTTTGTAAGTCTTTTAATATACTGCTTTGCACCTAGTTAGCTTTAAAAAATGCTCAAGAATTTAGCTTTATATGGGTGTACTTGTGTTCTTCCCAGGCTACGACATGTCCACCTTTATCAGACGCTACAGTCGTTATCTCAACGAGAAGGCCTTTGCCTACAGACAGATGTCTTTTGACTTTGGCCGGGTCAAGAAAGGGTACAGTTTCTTATTTCTTATGACATCACCTTGCTGCCTGACAATCTAAGCATTGCTATTGATTTTTTAGTGTTTATAAATTACTTTGTTAGTTTAGATGAACCAAAGGATGCACCCTTCTTACTTGCTGTACAGGTCAATCATACTAATGCACATCCCACAGGGATCACATGAGATGGACCTGATTAGTTCAACCTCCTTCTGTTTGCATTCTTGTGTAAGCTGTCCAGATTAAAGGCATATGCAGTATGTGGACACAGGATCACACCGCTATATAGTCAATATAATATGACACATTTTAATTATGGAGAAGAAATATTGATAATATACAATGTTTAATAGTATATAGCACAGCCGTACATGCACTGAGTGCAGAGATGAATGCAGTGTTTTGTGCAGGCTTGCAGACTGAACAGCTCTGTTTAACTAGCAGACAGAAATGTAGCCAGCTTATGGCTACATAAGCTGAAAAATACAGACAGTGACTACAGCATAGAGATCAGGCACACTGGTGGATGCATTTGCAAGTTACACACACAGGTATTAATGTGTGCTGACAGATATTATGTAAGTGTGACTCTGTCTCAGCTCTGGATTCATTACAGTGGCTACTGGACCATATAAAATGTGAATTAATGTTTGCTTCTTTACTGGTTTAAAATATTTCAGCTTTATTGCCTTCTGTCTTATCTCGTTCTCTTTCTACCTCCTTTGGGTCTCAGAGCTGAGGGAGTGATGAGGACTATGTCAGTGGAGAAGTTATTGAAAGGGATGCCCACGCTGCAGAGCCAGATCGACTCACTGCTGGATTTTGAAGTGAGTGACAACAATTGCAAGTCCAATTGCAAGGTTACTGAATTAGCTGAGATATAAACACAGAAAAAAAGCTGCTCTGTGGACTTAACCAAGCTTACTGTACTGCTGTAGAAAAATTTAAAATGACATATAATCAAAACCCTTTTGTTTCTTAATTAGTAATATCATTTTCATGTATGGTATGGGACTAACCTGTTTCAGGTATATTACACAAGTACTAACCTGTAAAACTTTTTTTTTCTTTTTATCTAAACACTCTTCTGCTTCTTGCCTTTTATGTCTGTCAACAGGTGCATCCACAGGACCTAAACAATGGAGTGATAAATGCCTGCTTTCTCCTTCTCTTTAAAGATTTGATCAAGTTATATGCTTGTTACAATGATGGCATCATTAACCTGTTAGGTAAATCATCCCTTTGACTTTAGCACAGGATTTTTGAACTAATCAGTGAACAAAACTGTATTTTTATTTTCTCCTGTGTACAAACACCTCGAAAAGACCTAAAAAAACATCATTATGTTAATATTTTGATACTTTTTTGATGACATCCTTCTAAGTTTTTGGCAATCAGCCCCAATTAAATTGTTTCTATTTTCCTAAGGAAATGCTTTTTTAAAATGCTTGCAAACGTGTTTCTTTTTATTTGTCATGTAAACATTTATGATGATCACATTGTTTTCTGTGTTGTCTAGAAAAATTTTTCCAGATGAAAAGAAGCCAGTGTAAGGATGGGCTGGAGATCTACAAAAGATTCTTGACACGAATGACTCGGGTTTCCGAATTCTTCAAAATTGCAGAGGTAACCTGCAGAGCACATCATCTGACTGATTAGCGCTGTAGCTTAATTTTATACATATTAACAATTGCATTGAACTGTCACTTTCCTCTTGTACAGCAAGTGGGAATAGACAAAAATGACATACCTGAACTCACTCAGGTAGGACTGACTAATGCGGTTTCTTATTGTTATAATTTTTTTGTAAATGACTATCATTTGATCCGTAAGGCTACATACTAACAGAGCATGTCAGTGTTGTGATTTTTCTGTCTTGCATGTAATGTGAATGTGTACTGTAGCCCTACTGTATATTTTTCCTTCTGTTGTGTTCACCATTATTCTCCATTAACTTAACCAAACATTCAGAAAACAGCTACACTAATGATGGAAAAACAAAGCATATCAAACTGTACCCCATGTGCACTTCAATCCTCTTCACAACCAATGAGCTGTGGTTCTTTGGTGATTGATGGCCCCTGTGCCTCCCCTTCTCTTTTCGCTTGCAGAGATGCAGATTGATCATTCAGGCTGAGAGTGTGAGTAGTGAGTAGTGCACAGAGCTAGCTTTGGGAAGCAAACAACTTAGGGAAGGTCAATAGTTAACCTCTCTTTGAGTGCACTGAATTGAAGCACACTGCACACAAGTGCACACCCAGCAGGCTGACATCAGGCGCTCTGATGAAGTGGGATGATGTGACTGGAAGAGCCGATTGGATAAGCTGTGATATGCTGAGCAATGCTGCTGACCAGGTGGCTGTTTCTGCTGCTAAAACCTGAGCTAAACTTAGTTTTAGTTCAGTAAATGTAGAATTTTTTTTTTTACCCACAGAGCTGCAGAGTTTCCATGACAGCTTCACTTCAAAGGTCATTTTTTACTTTTTTGATTCCTGATTACTGGATCACTGACCAGTCGCTAAACACAGTGAGATACTTGCTTTTCTCCTTTGGCTTTTAAAGTCTCCCATTCCTTGGAAACTCTATAGCTAAGGTTTAGACATGAAAGTGTGATTTGCATGAAAAGCACGCTAGAATGTTGTCTGGTTGAATGTAAGCTTGTTAGGTCACTGGATATTGGCAATGTTAGATCTTCAGAACCAATCAAATATACAAATTTATGGGTTTAGTCAAAGGCTGTTTGATATGTACGGTGCAGGTTAGCTTCACGGTTAACAGCCTATCTCAGTATTATGTTACAACACTGGATATGTGGTGTTGCTGCTATATTGTTTTACAGTTAAGTGCTTATTGAATTTTTTGTTGAGAGTAAGCTCGGAAGATTATTCATCATGCCTAACAGTAAATGTCAGGCCATACTCTGTAGCCAGTTAGTGTACAGAAGAATTCATCTTTATTTCTATTTTTCTAGTCCACAGTATGGATGATGTTGGATGCTCTTCGGTGACTGTGAAATGTGGTCTTACGCAGTAAATAGAAATTTAAAATACTCTTGATGTCTTGTGCTCGCTGGACATTTTTCTTCTTTAGCAGTCCTGCACTTGCGTTTGCTGCCACAATTTACTACAGAGCGTACATCAGTGTTTATTAAAGTGTTATCCTGCCATAACATATAAGGATGGCATAAATAATCTTCAAAGCATAGCCTTTAGAGTGCCTCTCCTTAGGTACAAGACATTGTATGGGTCATAAGTTTGATCAGTGGGTCTAGGAGAGCAAACCATATCAATCTCCCAGATCCCTGCAACTACAGTGGATTAATCGTAGGCTCAGCCACCAGTTTCTACTCCAGTCTGTAAACATGTTATGTCATCACTCATGTACTGTACACGTTATTACAGTACAGTGTGTACCGTATACCCTACATACTAACAGCATGTAAAGCAGCAATCTAGAAAATACTTTGTGAATGATGGCACTGCCAGTCTTACGAGATAATTTTTAAAACACACAGTCTGCTTGGGGGTCTGATGCTGAGATAGTTCGGCAGCTTTTAAATTTGCCTCAGCAGATGAGAACTGAGTGTAAACACTGCAGTAATAGAGCCGATTATTGTATCCTTGGTCTACACAACAGCCTTCATTGTTTACTGGTGAGAACAGGCGCTTTAGAGCCACTGGATGATAAAGTGGTTGTACCCATCCCTTTCAGTGCTAAGACAAAATATTGTCAGCCTTTCATCCCTGTTGGTCATTAAGAGTTGCAGGGACAATCGACCAAACAGCTTTAAATAAAAACATTCAGAAAACAGATCAGGGAATTAGCAAAAGTGAATTAGTGAGTTGTTTAATTGGCTCTTTTAATAATGCTGGATATTATTGTGCTACTGCATGTCAGGAGATGATAATGTCCTCTTTAGCCTGGATGAGCATGCAGCTTTGTTTTATGGCTGGCTGGAATATTGTTCTGTTCCTTCTGTTGGCATGAAAATGAAACCTCATGCTAAACTTTTTTTTTGTTTTCAGTTGCTTTTTTGTTGTTGTTTTTTCTATCCTGTTTTATCCCCCTTTTGGGGGGATATCATATATGTAGGGTTATTCATTTGGAATTGCCAAGATAAAGGAATATTCATCATATGTAACATAATATATAAGAGAGGACTAAATGTCATCAAGTGATCTAGTATTTAGTATTAGCAAATGGTACAAATACAAGTTTCAACACAGGAAGTGAGGAAACATTTAGATTAGAAAAGTCTGTGTTCAGAGTTGGACAGATTGTCATGCTATGATTTTTCATGGTGCAAATATATATCCAAGTAAGGTAGAGATTTGCTGGAAGCAGATATTTTTTTATAATTTTTAGTCATTAGATTTAAGTCTTGCTATGGTAAATAAACTTAAATTCTTTAAACTTAAAGATTGTTTGGTGATTTATACCAACAGTCTAATTCTCCAGTTCTCCAATCAGGTGTAGAAATGGAGAATCTGGAAAGATTCTAATTGTGCACCCAGTCATGGACTGAATTTAACACTGAAGTGGTGCATTCACAGATGAGTGAATTGCTGTCAAGTCACTGTTGATCAGATTATTTCTTACAAACTGCACAGTGCAGATAATTATCAGTTTGACCTTGATAATTATCAAAATGACCAGGATATTGGACACAGTAGCACAGTTGAGGGAATAACAAACCCTTACCACAGTTGAATGGCATATGTGTTCATTTATGGTTTTATTTCATCATAAAACATATATGCCAGAAATGCAGATTTCATTTGACGTGTTTTTTGAGGAAACAAATGTGTGTTAGTGCTCAATAGAATATTCCTAGTGGGATGTTTTAAATAAATCTAATAAAATAATAAAAACTAACATACGTAATTCTGTAGTGTGTCTGTGGTTCATTGTGTTTTTTGTAATCCTCTCTGGTCAACATGTTTTCAGCCAGTGCTGAACAGTAACTGTGTCTGTTGTACTAGTCTATCTCTATCATTCTGCAGGCACCTGAAAGTCTTCTGGAGTCCCTGGAGACCCACCTCAACACTTTGGAGGGGAAGAAGCCGTAAGTAGTCAAACATAGCTGCAAACTGTTTTGTTTTTGACCAGCAGTAACACAGAGCCTTCACTAACCCTGCAATTGCAATTTGTAATAGTTCTATATGAAAGCGTCATCTGTAGTGATTTTAAGCTCAGTATGTGTTTGTCTACGTGTATTTACAGCCAAATAGAAAACCGAATGCTCTATGTTTGGGTCTTTAAACTCTGGCCTTCTCTAACATGTCATTTCTTCTGTCTTTACCTAACTCAGAGAGGATAAGTAAGTATTTTTTGTCAGTGGTAATTAAGCATGTACATACTCTTTGTGCTGATAACCAACAGTTCTGTTCTGTGTAGGTTCCAGTTTTTAGTAATTGATCTTTTAATAATTAATTAATCTGAACAACCTACTTCATGTGTATATAGTATACAATAACTACTATACTTCAACATACAATGATGCTACATTTTGTAAACTTCATAGTTTGCATCATTGTTATCACTAACATTCTCTACAATTGCCTCTTAAACCTGTCCACACTAACATATTTTTCTTTGTGACCGTCATACTCTATTATCTGGTCGACTTCTACAAAGCTGTCATTGCATACCATTCGGTTCCAACATTCAGCGCTTTCTGTCTGTAATGTTGAAAAGAAAAGCTTTGTTGGTGTGGAGCGAGGCCCAATGTTATTACTCAGCAGTGCACTGGAGATCCATGAATTGCACTTGTTTACTAAATGGAATTGCTTTGAAATGGTGCCTGCCTGAAAACACCAAAGTGATACTCAAACTTGTGATACTCACCTTGGCTCATGTCTCAATAGACATTATATTTTAGCATCAGCATTATTAATCACTTTAACTCATGTGCTATCCTTGTTTTTGCAGGTCACCTACCAAGGTAAGTGTCTTTCAAGTATTATGTGGTAGAATAACATCACATTATGTAACACCTAATGGCAAGATCACAATTTATATTAAGTAAAAAATTTAAATGACAAATTTAACACTTACCTTTACCGTTAACATTAGAACGACAGACAGATGATGATTCATTGTGAATTCATGTGTTTAAAAGCTGTTGAATGACATCAGCTTACATAACCGTGTTGGTCACCACGTTAACAGGGCTCTTTCTCTGTGGCAGGATGCAACAGCCAACAGCAGCTCACCAGCTGCTGCTGCTACCACTGCTGCTGCACCACCAAAGCGTGCGCCTCCCGCTGCACCCGACGGTCCCCCTGCTCGCCCAGTGCCGCCTGCTAAACCCCCTCCGCCCTCCGTCCCCCACTCCGCACCAGCCCCCACCTCCACCACTACCAGCAAGTCAGTCATTTAAGCTCGCATCAATAACCGAGCATCATATTACATTGCAAATGGAATCTCTCTGATAACACGGCCTCTCCCTTTCTGTCTGTGTGCTTAGTGCTCTTGATGATGGTTTCCTGTTGGATTTAGATCCCATTGCCTCCTCTTTAGCAGTGGGTGGTGCAGCGACTTCCTCTACTACTGGATGGGGAGGTGAGGATTGTTGCATCTTCTGTCAAGGGGTCAGATTTCTCAAGCCACATATGCATATTATGGTAATAATGGTGGCAGATGCCTGTACCTACTTATATGTTTGTACTTTTAATTCCACATAAGCAAATATTGCAATTGGAGGTCACTGTAGAAGGATTTTAAAACCAGAGTAAAATTGATGAAACAAATTGTTGCGTAGAAGAAAAGGTTGATAGAAGAAAACCTGTGTAAAAATGGGTCGTATACTTTGGATAATGGTTAGTAGTATCAAGTAAATGAGCTGACACAAAACTAACTGTGATCCTACTGTGTTTGGTTATTTTCACTGGACAGTGTGGAACCTCTAGTGATTTAAATGGCAAAACATTTCCATTATAAAGCTACATTTGACATTAAGTTACTTAGTTTTACATCTCCAGTGAAACCGTGAACATTGCCAAAGACCAACTGTGGCCTTTCAGTACCTAAGCACCATTAAGGACCCTTTTGCTGTATTAAACTTTAGCATTTGAGCATGTCTGCTAATCTCTGGGCTCTTATAATAATAATAATAATAATAATAATAATAATGTTCTTTCAGATTAAAGGTTTCTAAATTTTATTTGAACATAATAATACTGCACTATAAATATACATATCTTCTGTTTACACTGCTCCTTCATTCATTCATTTTCTCTTACATGTCTTTGTGTTGCTGTGCAGATCTCTTGGCTGAGGGTGAGTGTTCTGATGACACTGTACAGTAACAGACTGATTACGAGAAATACATTTTGCGTTTGATTTTTCACTCTCCAATTTGGCTTTCCTCCAAAATGTCTCTGTCATTGTTTTGTCAGGGTGTGTTTGCAGAGAAAACAAATACATTTTCAACTTTAATATCCAAATCCTCCCCACTAATCTCTCTTTTTTTTTTTTTTAGTCACTTTGAGACTGCCACCTTACTCTCATTTCTTTTTTCTACCTCTACTTTCCTACTTCTCTTATCTGGGGTTTGTGACTGGGGTCGTGGCATTTGGATTTTGGGATTTACCTGCATAGCAACCCCTGCTTCGACTGATGGAGCTACTGAAGCTCTCCTGGCGGAGGGACAGTCAGGTGATGCTGGTTCAGCTGCCTCTGCAGCCACTGTTGTTACCACTGCCGCTAAAGCCACTCCAGCGCCCAGCTCACTGCCTGTCTCAGCTCCCGCCACAACCTCTGCAACCGACATCGACCTTTTCGGAGGTCAGTGGGGTCCCAGGATAAAATATAGACCAGGATACACAGCATGATGGCCTGCCTGCTGGTCTATAAGGCTCCTTCATCATTGCAAATATACTCATAGGTTTACTTCTGTATCAACTTGATGTATAGAGGTTTGATATTTCCCTGTCACTCCTCTTATATATTCATGAAGAGTGCTACATAAGAAAAACAAAAAATCTGCAGGCATTTGTCACAACACATGATTTAAGTGATATTGAAAGATTTAGCAAAATCTCCCAAAGTTTTTATTCAATGTAAGACATAGGAAAATGGCTATTAATGAGTATAAATTGTGATTTGTGGCAAGTCATTAAGCAGATGGCACTGTAGTTTTAATGCCCTCTCTTTATGCATTATATTGCCAAAAGTATTCGCTCACCTGCCTTTAGACCCATATGAACTTGACATCCCATTCTTAATCCATAGACTTTAATATGACGTCGGCCCACCGTTTGAAGCTATAACAGCTTCAACACTTCTGGGAAGGCTTTCTACGAGGTGTAGGAGTGTGTTTATGAAATACATAATACACAGTGCTCGCAGTCTTCGCTCTAATTCATCCCAAAGGTGTTCTATCGGGTTGAGGTCAGGACTCTGTGCAGGCCAGTCAAGTTCTTCCACACCAAACTCACTCATCCATGTCTTCATGGACCTTGCTTTGTGCACCTGTATTCATTTATTTGGATGGGTGAGTGAATACTTTTGGCAATAAAGTGTATCATTACATTTGAGTCACAGAGCTAAAAATCTTTTCAGGATAGAAAAATACTTTTTATACAGCACAGTAGACTTCTAACCTATTTCCCAAGCAAAATATAACGCATGATTTTGTATGAAAATGTGAAATGTTGTAAAGAATTTACCAAATTACATTTCACTAAGTAGATTATTAGAAAAGCATCTTAGAATGCTATAAATATATGTTCAATGCAGCTGTTACTGTGGATGTCAATAATTCTTAGACATTCAGGTTCTAAGTGCTGAGAGTCAGATATAGTAATTTTCTAACTTAAGCATTTTTAAATGTATTTACAGGCTGCTCTGTTAGTACCATGGATTGTAATTTGCTAAAATAATGTCACACAAAACCTTTTATAATTAGTGGCGCATCCCAAAAAACACAAAGGAGTTTGGGGGGTGACTTGCTTTTCTCTGGGTTTATTCAAAGCTGTACAGTTGTTGAAAACCGCTAATGTGATGAAACATTAACTTGTTTTAAACATTTACGAGATAAACCCAGAGCAATTCAACTACTAAACATTCTGGGATTTGGTCTTTTTTTGTTAATCACCTTTATTTAATTTAACCCAATGGCTTACTAACAGTTTAAAAGATAAGTCAATATGATGAATAGCTTAATTTTTTTTCATTATATTTAGGCTTTTTATATAGTGTCAGCCCTAACATTCCACAACAACAGTGTATCTAGTGAAATGAGCCAAATGAGTTTGACCTTTGTCAAAGAGAGAATGTTTCCATCCTTCCTAAACTTGGCATTTTCTCTCTTGTCACAGAGTACAAGGAACTTGTGACAACTTGCCTCATTTCACAAACCTGCACAGCCCATGCACTCACTGAATGCAGCATTATGCAGCCCTCCAAAACTCATTCTGTGACTGATGGTACAATCAGATGAATTACTGCAGTAACCGGGCTGCATATTTCTTGTATTCTCTGCTTTTTCCCTGATGCTGACCTTTTGATTTTTGTTTCCCTTTTCATTTCATCTCTTTACTCATCATCTGTTCTTTATGTCCATGTGTGTGTCGGTGTTTGCCCGGGTGTTATCTTTTGCGTTTGTGTTTTGGCTGTTTTCGTCTGCAATACCATAGATGCGTTTGCACCTTCCCCAGGAGACGGTCCCGCTGCTGTGGCCGTGGGCCCCGCTGCTGATGCATTTAGTGGATCTGGTGGGTGACAAAACAGCTTTTTGTGCAACTATGAGTGAGTGTATCGACATGTTTCTGAATGTAAAATTTGTTGTTGCCTTTATTATATTATAGCTGCTTCTGCTTCATATAAGACAGTAGAACAAACATTTGCTCTCAGGGCCTACTGTCTCACCCCAAATCCTGCTCTGATGTCCCAGTCATGGACCCTTTTCTCCGTTATCTTGACTACTCTTGTCCTAATAATCACTCAGTGAATCCTGCAGTAAAAAGCAGTGCAGCTATTAGCTACAGTATACCATTTCAATTATAGGTACCATTTATTTTGATACCGATAACCCTGATACCTGAAGGTGATGATTAAATAATCATCATAGAGACCTTTTATTTTTGTGCAACTCCATTTTCTTTCTCTTTTTGACCTGTTTACAGCATAGCAGGACAAAGACTAGAGCCATTATTTTGTGTCAAATTTGCTTTTTAAGCAAATGAAGAATTCTTCTTTACAATTCATCTTTTTGTGCATAGAACACTAACCACAGCAGTAATGAAAACATTAGTAAATTTAAGTTTATTGAACACATTAACTTTATTCTTTACCTACACTTAACATCGTCTTACTGCGTGTAAGACACAGAGGACTGCACCAGTGGTGTTGTAATTATCATGTACTAGTGAGACAATGCATTATCATCCAGGCAGTTTACGTAGGGATTTATCTGTCATTGCTAACATAGAAAACCCAGCACAGTGGTTTGTAGCGGATTTAGATTGGATTGGATTGTTCCACTGCGGAAGGTAAGATGTAATGATGTTAAGCTAAACACGACAAACTGACATTCGACCTTTTATGTCTACATTTTATTTAATTTACTAATTTTCTCTTGTTAATTGTTTATAAGGAAATTCAGCCTCATAGTCCTGTTTCTGTTATTATATAGTAATACCTTGGAAGCCTAAAGAACCATACAGACTACATACATACAGCAAATGGTTGAAGCGACTGAACAGCTGCAGAGTGATTTTTAATATTTCTTTCAGTTTTATTTGCCACCTTGAACAGTGTGAATGTACTGAACTAAATATCTAATTCCCTTTTTAAACTTGGCTGATTTTAGCTACAGTAACTTCCCAAAGACAACACCAAGTCACTGCTGTATAAAGCTGGGCTAAGTAGAAAGAAGTTTGATTTTTTAAAGATTTGTGTTTCTCACAGCTTTTCATAGGCTTTTCATGTTTATGGAAACATATTAAATCTAACATATTGGTTTTTAATGTAGTCATTAATGTACCAGGCACACATGAATAATTTAGGTAATCCCATAAATACAAAGACCGAGATACTGCCAAACTGTCTGATTGTAGCTTATGGATGCAGTTTTGAAGTTAATGAGTGACAACCTAACCTTGATACTGAGCTTTAGAGGTCTGTTGCCTCACAAATAAGCTTTTTACGGAGTTTGTTGTTTTAACAAACTCTCAATCCTTTCCCATTCACCCAACACCCATTTCCCTTGTTTTCTAACCCCCCCCCTCCTTTTACAAATCCTCAACACCCACCCTCTTCCTGAAGACCCCTTTGCAACAACAGAGGGCAGTGCGGACATTGCTCCAGAGCTGGACCTGTTCGCTATGAGGCCCACAGACACAGGGGCCGCTGCTGCTGTCACTCTTCCCACCTCTAGCGAGGCACCGACCATCGTGGCCCCCGTCGTTACCCCTGCTGTCCCCACCCCTTCTTCCACTACAACTACTACCACTGACACCACCATTGCAGACTCTGCAGTGGCCCCGACTCTAGATATCTTTGGTGGTAAAGTTCTTTCGTTCTCATTCGGCCTCTCATTACATTGCCCTGCATTAGGGCTGATGATGATGAACGTTATGACAATGATGATAACTGTGATATGTTAGTGATGACAGTGATGATGATGATAATGTGGGTGATGATAGTGAGCCCCACACTATCAGTCCCTACATTTCAGATTTATTTTTTTTGTTTTTCATGATGATTTTTCTTCAAATACAAATCATTAGATCAGTTTTATCAAACATCTTGACCTCCTCTGCAAAACTAAAACATGGACAAAAACACAACAGTATGAAGGCAATTGTGTATCTTTAAATGTGAATCAAAGAATTACTGAATACATTATTTTGGGACCAAAAAACACTGCTTAAATCTCCAGAAATATTTTTATTTTTATCAACAGAGGTGGCTCAACTTGTTTTGATTAACTTTAAACTAACAAATAGTCTGCCAAAAGTTAATGTTTTCTTCTCCTGCTTGTGACCATTAATTTACATGGTAGTAGATGAGAATGCTCGGTTATAGGCAATGCTCTGTGTGTAAAAGGGAGTATTGCCCAATTTCAAATCCAGGTATGCTAAATACTATTTTTAGTAGGTACACAATTCAAAGACATGTGTTACATATTTGCTTTGGATAGTAACAGTAGTATAAAGGTATATACTATATATAGTACAGTACACTGTCCAACATTAACTTTGTGTTATGTTTTAACCAGGTTTCTGGTACTGTTCTTTCCCAGGAACTGTCCAGGAACATTCCCTGGGCTAAAACGGTTTTGGGAGATTGTCATGTGCATATCTCCAGCAAAGATTGAGCTAATCAGCCCACTAATCTTTAAAAGCGCTAAAGTCAGCTGCTTCTTATACCATTGTGTGCACTTGGCCGGATGCACACAGCCGGATAACTATTAACGCTCACATTCACACCTATGAGCAATCTAGCATCACCAGTTAACCTAACATGCATGTGTTTCAACTATGTTTCCTGATCATTAGAGGGAAAGTTGTTTGTCTCCAAGCTGAAATTTGGCAATATCCCTATTTAACTTTTGCACTGTTTCATTTTGCACTGCAGTGAACATACACAGCAGCCTGATGAATAAGCAAAATTTCTGCTCTCTCTGCTTTCCCCCCATCTCTCCTCTTAACTCATCATTCTGTATGCACTGGACTTGAAATCTGAATGTACATTTGATTGTGTGTCCTTGTTCTTAGATATGTTTGATTCTATGCCTGAGCAAAGCCCCACCACAGAATCCAAAGCTGCTACCACTCCTAGCGTAGACCTTTTTGGTGCAGGTACAGGAGTTGATATCCATTTCTCTGTGTGTGGAACCTATTCATCTCTTCTGGTTTCCATACGTCCACTCCTCTGTCAACTATTTCTTTCCTCACACGTCTTGGTTTGTCCCCCATAGTGGTATGAGAACTGTGCATGTAATCACCTGTTAACTCTTGGACTGTCGTTGTGGCTGCTTTCTATCTATGCCGTATCTTTCTACCTGCCACGCTAATGCTTCTTTTTTTTGCTCCCCAACCTCCACGGTTTTTCTTCTTTCTCGTATTCTGCCTCTTGCTTGCGTTGGTAAATTAGACCTTCCTGCTGTTTCACGCGGGCCCTCTCCTTTGCCCGAGCTGACTCCGGCAGGAGACATCGTGACGGGTGAGTTAAGCTGGTTTACCTTTACTGCATCACTGTTTTCCATTCCTTATTTGATGAAGAGTGCAGCCAAACTCAACTTGAGATGATTTCTTTGCATGGTCCTGGTGTCTGCATGCACATGCACACCAGTCCTATAATTCCAAATGGTGCACACTTCAAGGATGTGGATACACAGTTAGGATGCAGGGATGCTTGCTTCCTTCTCCTGCTTCTTTTGTGCATGTGTGCTATAGCCTTTAGAGCAGGAAGAATAACTGTGCATGAGAATAGCATTCTTTCCTCTGAAAGAAAGCTATCACTGACGAATGTGGTGATTTGGTTTTTAGACTAATTTAATCCCCTTCCGCGTCTGTCTCTCCCTTTTGATCTATCTAGACTCATTTACATCTCCAGCTCCTCCTGCTGCTCTTCCTGCAAATGCCCCTGCTGCAGCCTGCGTCCCAGAGACATCCTCTCCACCTAAAGCAGAGGCGGCACCAGTTATTGACTTGCTGGGTACTGCACAAATACACACACTACTTTTAAATTATGTGATGTAAAAACATGTTAAAATTCAGCTCATATTTCCTTTCCATGTTTCTCTTTTTGTGGTTGCTGAGTTGTTACCGTAAGTTCTCAGATGCTTGTCAAACTGATATTGTCTAAATGTACTGATAAACTAAATAAAAGGTGTTAGTACAAAAGTATATTTAAGCTGTTTTCATTTGACTGCAGATAAACACTAGATACTCTGTTTTGTAAACGTACTAGATTTGGCCAAAGGCTAATTTTAACTTGTAGTCCCCTGCCAGATAGTTATTATACAGCGCTTCTATTTAAGTTTTATTTTTGCTTGATGGCAATATTCTGATACCCTCCATTCATCAAGTTAGTCAGTGTGTTCTGTCTCACCTTCTTACCCCACTTCCACTGTGTCTCAGTTGGTGGTCCAGGGCTGACCTCTTACCCCTTTCTGCCCTGCATGCTGCGTTGTGGATAAATGGATATTCCTGCAGACTCTTTCAGCAGCCCTGTGAAGGAGACACAGAGCTCTGCTCCTGGAGGACCTGGAGACGATCTGCTGGGAGGTGGGGCTCCCAACTATCACATTTAGAGTATTAATTAGAAAAGCTTTTGTAAAAAAGTTTTTCTATTGACAAATGGCTGATGGAAATGTTTTAGCTGATTGAAAAAATGTTCTGGTAAGTAATGATGGACACACATTTGCTAAATTAATTATGACACAGTCTTGGCAGGACTGGTTGAATTACTCACAGCAGTTCCAAGGTGGCTTTAGACTTAGTTAGAAATCTGTGTACAATGTGTTTCCCCCACAATGTCCAAGTGATATTATAGCCAAATATCTTGACCATATATCTCTTAACGTTGTTTTGTACATTTAAGAATATTACGCTTACGGTAACTTATGGTTACCTGGACATCCTGCAAGGTAGCATGTGTTAATAACTTCATTGAGCTTCCAACCTGCTGGTAACATGTATATTAACTGCTTGTATAGCTTCAGTTGTACTTTGCAGTTTTACATTACTTTGAAACTATAACCATATGTACAGTGCATCTACATTTAGATTTTTTTAGAGCAAGGAAAACAAAACAATTTTGTATATTTAGTGATGGCATTTACAGTATTTCTTGATGTTACTAAAGAAAGTAAGACTAGGACAAGAAAAAAGACTCCAACAATAATCCTGCATCCAAATTATAATTAGAGAAAAGTACAGAATTATTATATAATGTATTATAACAGTGATATAACAATCACATAAATTGTGACTCATATAAAATATAATTATATAATATAATACATACTGTAAAAAAAAGATGTAAATTTATTTTTGGACTATACTTAATCTTAAAATTTTTGAGAATATTTAAATAATTAGTTTAAATCTTCTAATAGATAAATAAAATCATCTTGAGTTTAGAGTAATATTAAAAAGAAATGTACTGTTTATATTAGCATCTAATCCAGGTGCATAGGGTGATTCTGATAAGACAACACGAAATGCTTTTTATTTATTGCTTTCCTGTCTGTTATATGATTCAGGCCTGATGTCCCCTACCCTGACCCCAACTACTGCCCCACCTCTGGCTCCCTTAGCTCCAGTTCAGAATGACCTTCTGGAGTCAGGTTTTGATGCTCTGGGCTCCTTACCTTCTCCAACTCCGCCAGTATCTGTTGCAGCGGCAGCAGTACCAATAATTTCAGCTGCAGCAGCACCAGAGCAGGCGACCCCCACACCAGCACCCTCTGGTGGCTTTGATCCTTCAAGTACGTTGGTCATAATATGCAGAATTGTAAAAGTATTAATTTTCCTTTTTTTTCTTCATTTTAGTAATCAGTTTCATTGTCTTGCCTTGTGTAATGTGAGCTATTAGAGAAACAGTCTTACGTTCTTAAGTTCATATTTACTTCTGCTTGATGGGCATTAATTGATGATCTGCTTTTTTTTAAATCTCTGCTCTATTAACAATTGCTATAGTCCTCTCTTATTGCATGAATGACACACTGATTCGTGCGGCTGTCACTGTCCTCGTATGTGAAGCAGTTGTTTCTGCTGACTGCTTAATGCCTCATCCTGCTCTTGCAGTGATTTTTTTCTCTTTCTTACTTCTCTTGGATATTTCCGTCTTTCAAATTCTGTGCTTTTTCAACCTTCTGCTTACCCCACCCTCTCTCGACAATCTTTATTTTCCTGTCTGTGTTTTATTTTCTCCTTCTGCTCCATGCCTTCACGTTACTGCTTTATTTTTTATCTCTTCACCCCTGTACACATCCCCACCACTCTACTGGGTCATTGCTTGCTCCTTCTAATTTGTAATTGGTGAGTTCAACTCTGCAGTTCATTGCAGTATGTTTCACCTTGTGCATCATTAAAGGATATTTCTACTTTGCATGTTGTAAAATAACCCCATTTGTCTCCTGCATGAGACAAGTGAAGTGTTCTTTATTTTTGTATAATGTGTCTTTATTTTCTTCAGTCTGTACAGTAACCACATGCCATCAAGGCCTGAGTCTGTCTGCAGTTGAGTCAACAATTATGAAAGACTTCAGCAACACCCTTCAAAGATATATATTTCTTAAATGGCCATTTAAAATCATCACTTTATTGTAGGACTATATTTTTGTCCATTCCCTTACCTGAAATCAATGTAAAAGTGCAAAAAGCACCACAAACTATACCATATCAGGGTACAGCTTTTAACCAGAGAAATATTTGCCATTCAAAGAATGTCAGCATCACCCTTCAGTTAGCGGTCAAATAAACATAACTGCAGAAGCAAAACAAAAAAAACATATTAAATATACTTTATGTAAAGAAATTCCAAAAAACGAGGTCAC
Source organism: Channa argus (assembly GCF_033026475.1). Taxonomy (NCBI): domain Eukaryota; kingdom Metazoa; phylum Chordata; class Actinopteri; order Anabantiformes; family Channidae; genus Channa; species Channa argus. Next base: position 21,061,187 of record NC_090203.1, read on the forward strand.
AGTCACGACTTACAAACAGCATTCATCTGGGTCTGCTTCAGCATTCACCGTATGGGTGATTATTTAGAAAGAAGACCTGCAGTGTCTTTGACCTTGATGGTAACTGGTTTAGAAGCAGTGCTTTAGTATCTGAGATGTGACTATGTAAAGTGGCTGTAGTCAATGTAGTTCCTTTGAATGCTCAAATAAATTGCAATGCTATATTGTGCATGTGTTTCACAGCTGGCTACTGAGTATCCTCACCACACCACCTGGTCTCACCTGGTCTCTCCTTCTGCCTGTGTCATAGTTAGAGATAAGGATTTCCAGGTTTGTAATCTGTACTTTTTCTCTGATGTCCCTCTTCTTCCCAAGTGTTTGATGGTTTAGGTGACTTGCTGATGCCTGCCATAACACCCCAGAGCACCGGTGGCAGCACTGCTGGAAGCCAAGCTGGAAGCATGGGAACTCCCGTCGGAGTGGGGGGTATCACTGCTGTTCCCCCTGCTACCCCACCTCCCACCAAAACCATTGGAGCAGATCTGGACTCCTCACTGGCCAACCTGATAGGAGGTAGACGGCAGCTTTTAACCTCTGACCTCAACAATCCCTGTTTATAATAAATACACCGATAGTTAACATGTTGTTCTTTCCTTCTGTCTTCAGACCTTGGAGTAAAGAAGAAGTAAGTTTTTTTTTTTCTTAATTGCTGGAATTTTGTAAATGCTTATTGGTTTTGTGGTTTAAACACGTTTGTATGGTAAGAGCTAAAGTTTTTATGGGTTTGTAACAGGGGAAATGGGATCAGAGGAGTTTTGCAAAATGCAAAATTCAATTACTTAATCATGATATACAAGTGGTTGAAACACTATGTGGTCAACTAAGAAGGGAGCACATATTAATATGTCTCTATCAGATAAATGTTCGAAAGTTTGAAAAGAGTCAAAGAAATGTCCTGTGATCTTCTTTAGGGACCCACACATTGAGAAGAAGCTGACAGGTGGCGCTAACTGGATGCCACAGGTAGCCCCCACAAGCTGGGCTTCATCTGGAGCCCCCATGGTAAGAGCAGCATCCCACCACAAGATCCAAAATTATGCCAAAAAAATGTACAACTGTGTCTGTTGTCTCAAACTCATAAGATGTAGCTGTACATATGTTTTTATTCATTGAGACAATTAAAATTACATTTGTTTTTCATTAATAACAACAAAGGAAAACGCAGGATTTGAAATCAAAGTTTTTCAAACATATGATGGCATAACACGATCTGTCCCTTCAGGCTGCTGCCGGCCCCGGGGCTTCTGGGGCACCGGGAGCAGCACCACCTAGTGCAGCCATAGTGCCACCACTGGGTGCACAGCCTGGCTTTGGCATGGTGAGCATCATTTCAATCATAGTAAATACTTCATTGTACAAGTATTTATATCAAATACATACCATCGACTAAAACAGATCTTCAAAGAGGCTGTTGATGATTGATTTGCACAACCTTATGAACTCCCAGTCTATTGTGTACTTCCTGTCTGACCAGCCTCCAGCAGCAGGGCCAGGAGCTCCTATGATGCAACCCATTATGGGGCAGCCAATGATGGGGCAGCCAATGATGAGAGCTCCCTTTACAGGGGTGGCTGGAGCTGTACCTGGAACCACTGCACCAGGAGCAACGGTGACAGACCACTTGTCTACTTGTGCTTAATTCATTACCTGATCATTTCTGATCAGTTTATAATAATGTTTTTTCCTTGATTATCAGATTTCCCCAGGACCTACAGGCCAGAGTCCCAAGAAGCCCAAGGACCCTCTGGCAGAACTCGACCTCAAGGACTTCTTATAACGCCCCAGGTGGGAACTCAAAACAATATGTAATTTCTGAACAGTATGCAGCAAAGCATGTACTGTGAGAACTTCTGGAAGGCATTAACACATTCACTTTGTGAAAACTATTTACTTTATTTTGCCATTTGAATGTTTAAATTACAGTAATAGGCACTTGTTTCCTAATCCCATGGATTTATATGTTAACTTGAGAAATATGAATCAACCAGTTAGTTCACGTTTTAATACTATGATGCCTCCATAGGAATTAGGTTTGTTTTTTTTTCATAGCATTAAAAGATTTCAGTAACCTCTACCCCTTCATTGCAGAATGAGCCAGAACCTGTTTTTCCAACTTTGTCTTTTTTTTTTCTGCTTTCAAAAGTTGTGCAGTTTATACAATCAACAGTAATAAAGTACGAGCATCCTGCTTCTGAGCATCGTTTTTTAAATAAAATGACACTGGGTTCACCTATTTCAAGAACTTTTCCTTTCAGTGGCACAAATTAGATTGACTGACTTTCTTCGTGCACACTTGCACGCACAAAGTGGTTTAACCCAAATCACCACTAGCAATTACTCTGTTATTCAGTAGTCTAAACACAGCATCTGTACTGGAAAGCAAGACAAAACAAGTCAGGTTTTGAATGAAGATCCCAAAGAACTTCTTGACCCATATGATTAAACAGTCTCTATTTCCTGTCTCCCAGCTTATTTCCTCTCTGGTGCAGGGTCCTCTCAACTTTTACCTGGTGTCTGTCAACATCTCAGGATGCCAGCGATTTTCAGCTACTCAACCTTATAAGAGCCTCTTTCCTTCACCCTGTCCATCAATACCCCAACCTTCTCCTGTGTGATGTCGTAGCACAAATTGTGAAAGTGAACCGTAGCGGATTATACATAAATATGAGAAAAAACTTCAAGGGTGTGCTTATGTAGATGTGCTAATCTTTTGTCTAATTAAAACCCCAAAACCCTGACAAAAAAGTTCACAAAAGTAAGCGAGAGAAAGTGAAGGCGTATGTGTTTAGATTTCTTTCTAGTGTTGAATGATTGATGTGCTTTGGTTTCGTAAGCTCCACTCATCGTCCACATTTCTGTCCTTGCCTCCTTACGAAGGGGGAGGAGCTCTTTTTTGTGCCACTCCGATGCGATGAGGGTGGTAAACAAAGTCCTGGTAGATTTTCAGCGACCCATGTTGTGTGTTGTTTACAGAAAGGCCCTCTTTGATGTACATAGATTTCTCTGGTGAGGATTACTATATGTCTCTATTCTGTATGTCTGTTGAACAGAAATATATATGTGAATCGGACATGAAATTGTAAGAAGTCGTGTGAGTATCCTTCTATTTTCCGTCATCATTTGAAAGTATTTGGAAACAAATGTGAATACTGCTATATGATTGATATACTGTATATTAAGAAACAACTTCTATGGGCTTCTGAATCATACCAGACCAGCAAGTGATCCATTTTGTTTGTTTCTTTTTTCACTCGTGGCTTATTTTCTATGTTTTTTTTTTTGTCTCCTTGTTCTATGTTATTTATATGCTCTGTTTATTTTAGGATAATCCTTCAGACTGGCTGTTGATATTTGCTGGCATTACTATTAAAGAACATGTCTTACAACTTACATCCAGAGAAAACGTTTTAGTTATTCATCATAGGGGTCTAAAATATAAAGTGTACAACTGTGTACTAGTGTCTGCCTGCAAATTTGACACTTCTTAATTGGGTATGTCTGTTGCTTGTGCTTTCATTATACATTTGACCAGGTCAGTATCGTTATTTCATATTGGTAGTTTTGTGTTTAACAGGATATTTCATTGCCATACCAAACTGTGTTTTGAGTGTTTTCAAAATGGATTTCATTCACAATATATGAATTTGTAATTGAAATCAGGACACTTAAATGCAACTCAGCAACAGACTTCAAGGAATAGCAGATAACCAACAGGTTGAATGAGCAGGAAGGACTTTTGGGGCTCTTGCTCTTTGGTGTGGCCAGAAAATGCCATCACACAATGTCACTGCCAGGACATTAAAAAATACTCTGTCAAGTTTTCTTCCAAGCAAACACGGTGCAATCATTTAAATACAAAATGGGGCCGACTCATCAAAACATTGCTCCACACCTGTTCAGCCAATCATTAATACCACCTACTGGTTTTATTATTGGCGTGGACGGGGATCAGCTTGGGCACTCAGTCCAGTCTGCAGCTACACAGTCCCGTACTGTATGCAACAAATTGTGATGCACTGTGTGTGCTGACATGTGTTCATCATGGACAGTGTTACATTTTTTCCCATGCTGATCCCTGTCAGGTGGGAAAGGCTGATTCTGGATTGAGAGCGAGTGGTGTGTAACGCAGTCAAAACCACTTGGGTGCCTTTAGGTTCCATGTTACTTGTCCATTACAACCAGTGCTGTTGCACACAACAGGTGTAGTTACAGTATCTATGTCTGCATAGCTGCCTTTCAATTACCGTTACAGTAGATCAAGTAAATAAAGTTTAAACCTTCAGTGAGTTCTGGTCGCCTGAAAATACAAAGATGAACAGCTAAAAACAACATCAGATTTGATTCCTGTCTAACCGAACACGATCATTTAATCCATGCAAACCTTTGGCCCACTGTCGTATGAGCTTGATTAATACTGTGCATGGCCATATTGGAGTTGTTTTAACAAAAGCCCACAGGAGGTCACAGTTGAACTTGCTAGTCATTATTCTGTGCCCAACAAGCATCTTTACACAAAGCACCTCTGTTCCCGCTACTTCAAATGGAATCAGTTTGGCCTCAGTCCTGTGCTGTGAAGTATGGACCATTAAAATGCTTTTACTGTGTGGGTTGTTATTTCAGCTGAATGTAAAGCAGCTGGTTACATTACGCTATCATTCTGAAAAAATAATGGGAGATTATTGACATTTTTCAAATTGTATTTTTGTTTAGTTGTACATTTATTTTATTTATAATGGCAACATGAAAAGTCAAAAATATTACATCTCAGGTTTAAATTTGTTATTATATAACAACTTTTCTTTTGTAATTTTATTTATTCTACAGAATCATAGACTGGCCCTCGGTGGTGCATGTAAGCCCTTTGAGATGCAATAAATTCAGTGACGGATTGAACTGCCCGTGAAGAATTTTCTTTTACTCTGAATGATTGATATGTTAATGACTCGCGTTCGGTTTTAGTTTGAAATTGTTTAGTTTAGTTTGTCATTGTTGTAAATAATTGACACATGCAGTGGAAAACCTAACACCATCTAACTATTGTAGCACAGAAGCATTGGGTTGTTTCTAAGTGATTGATGACGGTGATTCAAAAAGATAAAAAAATGAGGGTCAGAAAACCCAAATAGAGGAAGCCCCTCGTAAAATAATGAGACCATCGTTTTCAGTAGTTTAACTTCTGGTGACACATTAGCTGTTGTTTAGTTAGTGAGTTATATAGTTATAGCAGCAAAACCCAGTACGGTAACGATTATTGGCAGCAGTCTCAGAACAATCAGTATAACCACACACACACATAGTAATCTTGGTTTAATGGTTGACAGTTTCAATCTGCATTAATAATTTCAGGTATTTTTTATTCAAATGAATATTTTTTTAAACATAATAAACATGAAAAATAAAAAATATTACATCCCAGGTTTAAATTTGTTATTATATAACAATATTTCTTTTGTAATCTTATTTAATCTATAGAATTAGAGAAATCTAAACAGCTCAAGTAAATTGTTGACTTTGCATCTTAACACAAACCAAATAGGTAGCCTCCTTAAATAGACAGTTACAGTAATAGGCTAACAAAATATATTCTCAGAATTCGCCCACCCCCTAACCCCCCACAAAAGTTTACAAATCCATAAATTAGCACCACTTCTTCTTGATAAGCACCAATATAAGTATGTGCACAACACTGAAACCACATTTTGCTGTGTTGCAAGAACATAGAAAGCCTGGTGAGTCGTACAAATCAGAAAGATCTTCTATCCAGGATCCATAAGGACCCCTTCTCTAATTAGGCAGAAAAAAAATTCTCATTTAAAAGGTACTTGTTAAAAAAAACTCAAATGTCTAGATATACACAATTCAAAACACCAGATCATTCAGTTAAACTGTTTATAAAAAAAACCTCCGTTCTTCTGTATAGTTTGTATATTTGTAAAATACAGGTTTCTTTTTTCTTGGGTCTTTTGTTAAAGCCAATGCATGAGATCTTCTTCACAGTGGTGAAGAACATTTGAAAATGCGTGAAAAGTCTATTTGGAATAAGAAAGGAATGCAGCAGGGCTTTGCTCAATAACATTTGCATACACACACTTTCCAACACTGTATCCAAAAATGTCATTTCTTTTTTATTTCAAAAAAGTCAAAATAGAAAGCAAAACTTAAGATCTGGATAATCTGGACTTACTTTTTAGCAAATAAATTAGAATAGCTGACAGGCCATAGTTCTCTGGATGTGTTGACACTGAATGTGTTTCTTTTGTTGTCAACACTGAGTCTGCATGGCTGTGTGTGTTTAGATCAATCTAGCAGGAGACACTGGGTGGCACATAAGGGAAAAAGAGAGAGAGAAGTCATTGGGCCCCTGGTTGATAATGTGAGATTGTGCTCAATTTGTATTGTCACCTGTGAGAAGGTGGTCTGAGAGATGGGAGTGAGATGGGGGTGAAGGGGAAATACTGTGTTATCTTAGGCCACCTGGCACTCACTTGAGTCCCCGTGAACCCAGTAGCAGATCTGAGCATATTTGGTGGGTGTTATTCTCACTGCCACGTTGTAATCCTGCTGCATTCCGTCCCCGTTTACATCTACCCATTGATGGCCAGAGAAAACCCCAATGATCTTCCTCTTCCACTTCTTTTTGCCAGGCTCCTTAAGGCGAATGTAGACACCAGAGCCACTGGAGCCAGGTTTCGCATCGCAGTATTGATAGAGCAAATCACTGGACTCCTCTGACACAGAGCAAAACCGGTAGACCAGGGTGCCAGGTCGGTCATCATCAAACCCCGAGAAGTGGATTCTTCCAGCAGGAAGCTTCTTGACCGAGGGTATAAAACCCAGATCCATGTGCTTGACCTTTGGGGCTTTCTTCAGTTCAAGAACAGCATAGTCATAATCCGCAGCCAGTCCATCAGACACACCTTTAAACCAACCCTTTGGTATTTCGGTCTTCTTGACCCTGGTCCACTTAAATGAAGGTTTCTCCGATTCTGCACTGCGGCGACTCCGGCGCTTCTTACCTTTGCCTTTTCCTTTACGTTCTGCTTTCCCATCACCTTCCTCCTTTTCCTCCACTTCATCTTTGTTGTTGTCTCCCTTTCTCCTTTTGGCTTTTCCTCGCCCACCTCTCCCTTTGCCTCCTTTGCCCCGTCTGGACTTCTCCTTTAGAATACCAACACGCAGCTTCTGCGCCCCATCTAGATAATCCTTTCCATCATGAATGCAGTGGGCAGCGGTCAGAACATGTTTAGGTGATACCAGAACCCCAGAACATCCTGTGGAGAGCTTCACAGAGGTGGAGAAGGGATATTTAGTGGAGAACTGCTTATCAGAGATTGTGAAGCGGGTGTCCGGGCCGTACACTTCCCGTTTGTGGCGAGACCTAGCTGAGGTGTTCCCAGACCAAGAGGGCACCTCATTGAGACCTTGCACAGAAACGGAGGTATATGTGCGTGTGCCATTCTCATAAACTGTCTCATAGGACAGGAACTGCTCCAAGTCGTCCAGAGAAGGTGAAGGAAGGCGACTCTGACATTTGATTCCACAGGTCCCACTCAGCTCCGATTGAGAATGGGCTGAGAATTGGGGGCTGCTGAGAGGCACAGTGCGTCTTTTCCTTACCAAAGGCACCTTCCATTGTGGCCATGTATACTCATCGTCAACCATCTTCTCCTCAGCAGCTACAGCCACCATCACAACCAGCACCGTCACTGGGAGAAGGACACACAGAGGTATGGGGCCCATTGTTAAGTTGGGCCTGGCTCTGAAAAGTTAAGAATAGAAAGCAATACTTAGGAAAGCTTGTCAATAGAGTGACAAATTATTAGAGTTGATTGATTATAATCCTTCGGTTTAGTACAGGGATTAAGCATTGACTTGATTGGCACAAAATTTATAGGGACATTTGTGGTCCCCAGAGGATGAATCCTACTATCTTTTTCTTGCAGTGTGATCAGGTTAATGCGTTTTTCTATTTAAATGTGTGACAACTACAAGACGAATTGCCATTAAATAGATTTCTGCTGCTAAATTTTGTCACTGTAGGCATGCTGATGTTATCATTTAGTTCAAACACTGATACTAACACTGATGCTCATGCCCGGCCTATGAGAGCCCAGTCAATGAGAAGCTGGAAGTCACCAATTCACCTTTTTTCTTTCTTAACTCCACCCTTATCCTAGATGGTATCGTACAGCTTTTGTTTGACTGAACACACCTGGCCGAGGCAGTCAGCTGTGGTTAATGCAGGCGATAGTTGGAAAACAAGCCAGATGGTTGTTCACTTAGGCCTGGAGTGAGTTTCAGTGAGAGTTCAGCCTGTTGCTCTTTAAAGTATTTTCTTCTGTTCAAAATAAGCCCATGGTATTAGCTAAACAACCAAAAGTCTAATGGTTTAGTTGGAAGTCAGTGTTCCCTAGAATATTAGAGACATTCACTGCTCTAGACTGCCACAAGGGCAGCTCAGATGTGTTGCAGCACAACACACTCTGGTGGACAGTCCATATTTTTAAGTGCACATTTCCAAAATGCAGAAATTTATCGAAAAAAAAAAAGGATTAAGCATTCTCTTGGAAAGAAATAGAACCCTGCGAGCTCTTACAACATTTCCTTAAAGCTTATACATTAGCTGTGTGGTTGGGATGAGGTTTATGTCTTGCTGGAGGCTGTGGGCAGCAAAAGGAGAGGATGAACCCTGGTCCTCTGAATGGGCTGAGACAGTGGCCTGGAGGTTTGCCACAATGGTTAACCTTCTCCTTCAGTAATGACCATATCTGGTTTCCTTAGCTCCACTCCAGTCCTTGTTCATGCACACAAATGCAGCAAATATAGGGGCTGTGCAGGCTGCAGACAGGCTGCTGGGTCATGCTTCTAGACTGACTTTGCCAATAAATTTGATAACCCTACAAAATTACACTTTGGGTGTGTTTTATTAGATTCAGCAGACCATCACTTAACTGCGTTCAATACGTCAGCACGGCTGCAGTGACCAAGTCACATGGCCAATTCCAAAGAATATAACAGAAAATCATTTGGATGCTGCAGCAGGAGTGTAAATCCTAGAATTAAGTCTAGAATAAAATAGACCGACTGCATGAGGGATTTAAATAGAGTGTGACAGACAGACTGACCCCTGGGATGTCCAGCTGGAAAACAAAGCTTTGAGCAGCAGCCTGAATTGATCATGATGTACAGAGACACACATTCCTTTTGAATTACATGATCAAATTGCTCATTTTAGGTGAGACCACAAAAGCATAGCAGTATTGCAGGATTGTTTGCCAGAATGTGCCATCCAGCTAAGTCTGATTGCAAAGGCGACATATTGGATTAAGTTTACCACACACTGTCCAATAAAACATACCCAGAGGCCAACATCTAACCAGCTCGAAACAGACGGTAATAAAATACAAGCCCTTAAGAGCTGTAAAGCAGTCTCAATAAATGTGGATAAAAAAAAAAAAAAAAAAGATCCTAGGTTTCTGTTCAGCTTCACACTCCCACTACCAGACTCAGACATAACACAAATGCAGGAGAAAGGCTGCAATTATTCAGCATGGAGTGGAAAGTGATATGCTGCCATGATGACTCTGAGAAGGCCCCTCATTTCAACTCAACTATTTTCCACAGCATTCAGCTGAACAAGAAGCTGTGCCCTCTCCAACTCTCAGGGGACGGAGTCACAAGTGTTGGAGGCAGCCAGGACGCAAAGTGACCAATAGATGGCGCTGTGGCACACATAATATCTGCCTTTACCCCCCAGTGTGACAGCTTTAATTCAACACCGCCTTTATTAAAAATGTTTTCATTACTTTGATTTAATTTTAAGAACGCATATCCCTGAGGCTTCGTTTCCAGAGTTTTAAAACCAGCAGTGACTCATCAGGCAGACGCTAAAGATCCATTGTTTACCTTTGGAAAAATGTGCAGGAATGTGAGATCAAATTCCAGATATTTTAGGAAAAGTCTATTCTTTGTATTCACTGCAATAAATATTATTGTCAGCATTGTTATGCAAGTGAACTGCCATCAAATGAAAAACTCAATGAAATGTAAAAAAAAAAAAATAAAAATAAACAAAAATAAATTCACATCTGCATCAGCATACCAGCTGTCTTAAAGAAGGCGGGTGTATAAGTGATCATTATATCTGATAATTATAGAGCGACCTATGCAATATCCCAAACATTGCCTAATAATAATAATAATAATAATTATTATTATTATTATAATAGCCTAATCTTAAAAATGTGTACATATTAAGTACTGATGTGCACTGCTGAGGCTATAAAATTGAACAAAATCCTGCGCAAGTGCACCCACAAAGAAAAGAAACCACAACACAAGTTGAGCTATTCTAAAAATAAAAAGAAATGATAAAAGAATGGATGTTTTTCCCCTTTCAGATCGTAACAAAGACGTCCTACCTGCTTGCATCCGACTGATGGAGACGCCAAAGCCGCCACGTATTGTTTGTTTCCCCTAGTTATATACAAATATGATCCCACTAGAAAACAAACGGGTGTTACTGCATCCCAGACGTGCTGGTATCAGCAGGGCGACGTCTCCCTTCTCCTCATTGCTTCTTCAAAGAAGCTGAGAGAAAGTCGCAGCCGGGACGCTGCACTCAGGCTGCACTTGATGCTCAGGAGGAGGGAGGAAAGGGGGGGGAAGGGAAAAAAATCTGAAAAGGACTTTTTTTTTTTTCCGCTTGTGACAAAAGCTGTTCGCATATGGGTGGGACCAGACCGAGCGATCTCACTAAAGGCCGAACACAGCCGTGTCGGGAGGTGTGTTGGCGCTCACCCTGCTGCAGCCTGCAGAGAGAAAACAATGTGAAGCGCGCCTAAACCAGGGAGAAAGAATCATGTCCTCTTGTCCTCTCTACAATATTTTGTGAGCCGTTTTCATTGTGAGTCATGTGAGTCTCCACATCTGCAGCACCTTTATTTTACCAGTCCAATCTGGTGTTTACATCACTCATGCAGATAAAGCTGCTAAGATCATCTTTTTATGAGAGATGCATGACATAGTTATAGGAAAGAACAAAAACTACACAAATTTACAAATTTTTCTGACTCGTCTCTATAATCTATTCTTGCACTTTTGTTAGCCTAAGAAAATTACAGTTCTCATATTTTGCCATGTGGTCTTACAGCTGCAGAAGATACAGTATATCAGTAGATACTGTATATCATCAACATGTATTCTCATAAACAACTGCAGTGCACAGTATTTATTGGCTTATTCCAACTGAAACGTAGTAATGGATGATAGATACTTTGTCAACCTTTATCCCTGCTGTCTTGTTTTCTATCTTTGCATGACGCTGAGGACTCTTCTAAAAGTTTCTGACTTTCTTGCTGTATCCGCAGACTAAGATACACAAGGACTGTGAAACTAGTTTGAAGCACTTGAGTGTTTCAGGACCAAAAGAAACAAACAATGCCACGGTGACTAGTCAATGAGCCAAGAAAAGACTTAAAAAACATATCTGTAATAAGGGAGGTAAAAGGAGAAAAAGGGAGAGGAGGAAAGAGGGAGTGTGATGATACACATCTGGTTCTAGTTGGATTGAGGAGTGCAGGATGAGATTTTTGGATTGAAAACTGATCTTTCTTTTAGTCACTTCCTTCTCCAACTTTGATTTACAGCAGGCCTCACAGAATTTATACAAACTGGTGGTAAAAATGCACCTGATCCCATAACTGAAAGATGAGAGTGAGAGCAAGAGATAGAGAGAGATGACTTGGGTGGCTTGCAGCTTGGCTGACCAGCTTGGTAAAAATTAGGATGGATGCTCATGCATGTTGGTGGTGTGTGTGCACATTGTATGTACAGCTACTGTACACGGGTTGATAAGAGGTGTCCTTTTTTTCAGAGGGTGGTCCTGATTCCCACTTGAGGCTGAGCATGTGCATGTAACGTACCTACATTTTAAGAGATTGACCTATTGGTCAAGGAAAACACTGTAGCTCTGTGGTGGATTATCGGATTAATTATTGGCTGTACTGCACAAAGCTCAGACTTTCACAGTCGTGCTTAGTGCATTAAAGCCCAGAAGCCCACACAGTCAGTGGAAAACATTGTGTATGTGATCTCACCCATAGCTTTTTGAAGGGACTGTTTGAAGCTCAAACTGGGGAACTGACTGCCATCTTTTCTTAGGTTACCGAAGCTACACTGTTTAAATGATGTGGGTGGAGGAGAGGTGGGACAATGCCACAACTGATACCCCTTTAAAGTTCGCCTCCATTCAAAAATTGGTTTTGCTTACAACGGCTTTATTGTGATGTTCCAGCCTCACTGTAAATGCAGAGTTTGTTTTCACATTCCTCCCCTAAAGTGGAAATGCGTCTATCTCTGTGTGTACGTTGGGATGTTGTAACGTTCCATCTTTTTTTGAAAACCAGTCATGGTTCAAGTGGGCAGATTTAAACAAGCTTGAAACTGCCAGTACGTGTACTAAGGAAGGAAATACCCTGTTTGTGCTACTTTGGAACTTTTACAATTCTTAAAAAAGGTCATTGCTAATGACTAAATAAGACAACAGTGGTGGTTGCGAGCAACAGACGTTGTCATGCAGAACACAGTGACTCATCTACTCTTCAAAGTCAAACCATAACTAGAGAACGTGACATATTCCAATTTTTGTTTCAAGAAATTTTTAAATATAAAGAGTCTTTTTCTATATTAATTCATAAAACCAGCAGCTTCCCAAAGCTGTTAACTAGTGGCCATTTGAGGGACTGCAGCTTGCCACGCTGGGTGCAACTATGAGACTGAGTAGGTATGATTAGAACCACTGCTATTGTCGGAGAGAGAAGAAAGACAACTGCTAAAAATTCCAGGAGTTTACTGAACACGAAACATTACAGCACAGCACAAGTCATTTTCCTATTCAGAACAATTGGTTCAGTTTAATCACATCTATCTCAGTCATGCACTCACTCGCACCACAGAACACTAATGTTCAACAAAGTACATTTAAGTTAGGGTAAATAAAGATAAAGGATCATTTAAAATAATGTCTCAGGCAGACCATCAAAAAATCCATAATTGGTGTGCTCCTGGCAACATTTTGTTTCTTTCCCCTCAGAGGCCACTCATCATCCCAATGCAATAACAAACCCTGACCACTACTAACACAACCTTAACACGTGAAGACAAAGAAACACAGTAAAGGCTCCTGTTTTCAGTTAAGTTCAAGCTCAAAGGTCACAGTAAAATAGTGTGACAGCAGAGAAAGAGAGAGAGAGAGAGGCATCTGTGTTCACAGCCCTGTGGCTTTCACCTAGAAAAGCAGGGAGTGATGTTTTCGGTTGGGGTCAGGTTCTGTGGATAGAGCCACTTTTGTGCCCGGCGGGGGGTGGGGCGGGGTGATGGGGGTCACACCCTCACGGGAAGTGCTCCCTTTGCGCTCTGCTGTGGTAGGTGGGTGCTTATTGATGGGGGAGGGGGCTACATTTCAGAAGTGTCATTTGTTGCATTTGGGTGTAATGGGTGAGACCAGCGTCGCAGTAGTAAGCCGACAGCAAATGGATAAAGTTTTGGTTGGAGGGTGGCTTCACCTGCCTTGACTCCTGCTATCTTGAAAGGCTATCCACATGTTTTGTTTGAAATTCTTTATTGCCTCGAAGTCCCTGAGTGCTTCCATTTGAGTTACAACAAATTTAAAGAAAACCAAAGGTTTTTTTTTCCAATTAAAACTCACTGGACATCAAGACCCTTTTTGTTGTATACTACACACTGTAGCAAAACTGCCTACTCCTCTGTACAGACCACACTAATAAACCAACTCAGAGAGCTGCACTGACCCACAGTTCACTTCCAAAGGCTTTATTTTGACAACTGAATGGTCTTTTAGTTCTGCTTCATGCTAAACAGACCACCATTGATATGATGGGACTCTCTACCTCACTGCCCTTCTCTAAGCCACACAAGCATTAACACCGCATAAAGAGTAACAGGACAGTTAGTTAAAGCTCTTGCTAAGATCTACATATACTGTATAAGGTTTTTAATAGTAAATATTTTGTTAAACTGGTTAGTGTACCTGCTTTCAGAGAGGACACTGTATGTCATAAAAGGCTGACTGAGGCCCCTCTTGCTCCTTTGATTCGTGCAAATGAACTGGCAGCTACAGACCTGCTTTAAAACTCTGACAACCCGTCACAGCCGTGAATAAAAAAAATCCTGGACTTCCAGAAAAAAAACTACTTTTTTGAAAAAAAAAAAAAAAACGTCTGTACATTGTCTTTCACATTGTTAATGGATAACAAATTAAATTTACATTGAATTTGTCTCTTTGGAGTGGGAATGAGTGAAAGGTTCATATGGTGCAGGTGATTGACAGGTAGGCAGGTGTATCATCAGCAGAAATGTGGATGCTGTGATCGACTGGCCTGCTGATGATACATGTGAGTCTGAAGGTGAAGGACTCAGTTTTTGATGTTCTGACCTGCATATCTACTGTATGTTCAGGACGCACAGTTGTGCATCTTAGATAAGAAGCTGAAAAGACTGCGGATGCAGGCCAAAATGAATTCATGCCCCAAGGTAAACTCTTAAAGACAGAATAAGGATATAAGACAAGGCTAAGAAGGAAGTTGTAGTGTAACTGCTGCTTCTGAAATTAGCTTATAAGGAATCAGTGAAGTAGGTTAAGTCATCGGAATTGTCCAAATTCATATGGAAAGCACCAAACAAATGGTAAATGCACTAAAATTTTCCTAATACCACTAAAAGACACTGACACACTGTTCTGTTGAATGCAAAAGGATTCTTTACCTGAAGTTACCATTCACTTTAACAAGGTAAAGTTTCAGCCCTATATTTATCACTTACATTGTTTCTACAGTGGCCACAGCAGTTCTGCAAGGCTGTAATGCACATTTTAATAAAAAGACAACTTTGACAAGTGTGAGTGGCGGTGCAGAGCCGTTGTTAGCATTGTCTCCTTACAGCAATATTGCTCTGGGTTTGAACCTGCAGGCTGACGTAAATGGGGCTGGTCAGATTAAGTTACGTGCAGCACTTTGATAATAGCTTTTCAGGCTGAGGCTGCCTTTTAAAACAGACCAGCATCTACACCTTGGATATCATCTATGACTCCGTGTGTGGCTGTATGTTTACACTGACTGCTCATAACTGCTTCCCGCAATAAAAACATCAAAAATACAATTCCACATCACATGCCTGGATGCACAAGAAACATCTGGGATAGATGTTGTTGATCACCTCTCCCCTGACTAACGGCTTACTCTACAGGGAAGAGAAAGAGTTCCTGTTGAATTTTGTTCATGGCTCAGGATGCTTGTTGGACACTTGAGGTTTCAAGACTTTGATGATCTTGTAATTTGTGCTTAAGTATAGTATTTAGCTCAGATTAACATTTCATTACAAGTCAAGTCTCTGCTGAAAAGTCAAGCTAAAAATAGGAGACAACCTCGGTGCTCTTTTACCAATCTCTCTGCCCCAAACAGAGATCTTTTTTTTTTGTCCTACTAACAAGTAACAACTGACTACAAGACATATGCTTGACGCAGCTCTGAATGAATTTCTAGTTGGGGAACAGTTTTTTAGAAATGTCCCATCCCCTACAATCTACATCCATCCACAATGTCAAATGTGCATGCTGCACTAAATGACAAAACATTTAGTGCAGATGAAAAATGTAGGCTTGAAAAGAGGAAGCAAAACAAACACAAAGACCAAACCTAGCTCTTCTCATGATAATGTTGTGTACACACAGCAGGCACGGTTAGGTTTTAAACAAAGGTTTGCACAAGATGTTGGCAGACCTGAAATCAATTCTTCCACTTGGCAATAGTTTCAACAACAAACACATATTTTGAAGATTATACTGTAGATGTACCATCAGTGAGGCTTATTTGACAAAACAGAAGAAAGTGGAACCAACAAGTCATGCCTGTTATTGAGCTGAGGGCAGCTGTAGATCTGCAGTGTGTCCTCGCTAAGATGGAACTGTTTAGACATGCTGAGAGAAACAAGGAGGAAATGTGACATTTCTCTCTGACAGGCCTCTTGTTTATAGTGAGGAGTTGGAAAGAGAAGGTGTTTTCATTTTAAAAGATGCTGCCAGGACTTGAGGCCTGTAAGAGAAGGGTGGATACAGAGACAAATGGTATTTGTTCAGCTCCGATGCTGCAGATATTAGAAGATTGGATCCTATCATAGAGAGCACTTCAAAAGCAAACATGTAACAAAAATCTAAGAGAACAAATCATTAAATATGTGAAAACTATGTAATGTTATAAACTGGCTTATAGGACTGTGGTCTCTGCACAAGCCATATGATGTGCAGTTTTGGACATTCAACATCTTAAAAGAGCACACAGATGTAAACTAGTATTCACACACAACTTTGCTCACAAGTTTGGAATGGTTTCATAAGAATTAGCCAGAGTCTGTGTGCTGTGTGCATGTTGACAGTCATGGGGACTTACATATTCCAATAGGTCAAAAGGTTACATAAACAGACTGTGGCTAGGATAACACACTAATCTCTGTCCTGTTTCCTGGAGAAGAAAGGACGTTTGGTTCAACTGCAATGATGACTCTCCTTCCAAAAAGCCATTTAGTGGTTTGACTGAAGAAGCTCCGCTGTCTGTCTGCCCCAGTCTTTGATATCTCATGGTCATTGCATTGCCTTGTTCAGCTCTGTTTGGCAAGCTCTGACCTGCAGAACTTTTTCTTTTCTTTTTTAAAAGTTCTGCAGTCATACTGAGATAAGTGGCACACCTTGTTTTGTGGGTACTGTGATTAATCAAAGGGCCAGAACACACCCACACATTCATGTATGCAAGTACTAACTCACCTGTGATATGTGCAGACAGACTTATTGCTCAGCAGAGTATGAAAACGTGTAAAGTTTAAAATGACCATTTCCTTCGCTTAAAGTTAATATTGTAGCTTTTGGGTCTATTTGTGGACACAGCACCTTCCTCTAACTCTTTAAAGCTGTGTTTTTCTTTTGCAGCTGTTGACTGAAATCTGATGGCCGGTGTTGCTCAACAAAGTCATACAACACATTTCCATCCAAATTTCGCATACATTTTAACCACACTACTGTTATGTAAATATTAGAAGTAGAGTGCACGATACATTTCCAGAGGCCAAATCATGATGATACAACTGACAGAGCACAAGTCAGAGTTTTAATTAAAAAAAAAAAAAGAAAAGAAATGGAGTTAGGTTTGTATTGTGCACAAAGCTCATCTAACTATCCGCCTGCACAACTTGAGTCAAAACTGGCAAAATGGCAAACAAACCGAACTGTGGCTCACCAGGGGACCCCCCATGCTGCAAAATTGTGTGGGTGTGCTATCTGGGTACAAAGAATCTTATAGGGTTACCCATTGGTTAGTTGTGACTGGGGGAAGATGCACCAGGTAGCCAATTTGGACATCCAGCCTTTTTTTTTCCAGCAGCCAACAGATAAATGCAACCTTTTGGCAAAATTCAAATGATGCCAGGAGTCTGGTGTCATGGCATCAAGTTTCTTCTCTCAGTACACATGTTAACTCAGCTTTCTTTAATAATGCAAGACAGAAAAGCTGCAGCTTAAATCTCTCTCTTTTTCCACCTCCCCAAATATCTGAAAGCTCAAACAGTGGGTCATTCTGACGAATGATCAGTCAAAGGGCCCATTGATTTGGGGGCCTGGGGGAAGGTCATGCATTTGACTCATAGGAGAAAAGCGAGGAGGTCATGCATGTATGTACGGCAGCAGACATGGAACGGCGGCGTTCCTGAGGCACCCTTCCAAAACATCCGCCCATTTCCTCCACTGCTACTGAAGGTGCACTGCACACCCAACTCCACTGAGCACTTTCGTGTCAGGCTCCAAACAACAACAGTTAAGGCTTTATCTAGTAAATGGGAGAAATGTGGTTCTTATTCACATTTTCCTCTGCCAGTGATCAAGCTTTGGTGCTGCCAGTTCCTAAAAGTAGAATAGCTTTTGAAAGCCTGAGGGAATTGTGAAATTGTTAACTGCAGGAAAACGTGTTCTTTAAGTTAGTGAAAGCGCCACGGAAATAAAACACAGTGCATTTGTTGTAAGTAGACTTTATTGTCCCAATGTAATTTTTATTATTTTTTTGTCCTTTCAGTTTATCTTGTGAGTTCAGGGTCGCCACAGTGGATCATTGTCCGCATGTTGATTTGGCACAGTTTTTACGCCGGATGCCCTTCCTGATGCAACCCTCCCCAATTTCTACCGGGCTTGGGGGTTCAGTGTCTTGCCCAGATACACTTCGACATATAGCCGGGAGCGGGGATCAAACCACTGACCCTTTGGTCTGTGGACGACTGCCCTTACCAACTACAGCTGCCCCACATTGTCCCAATGTAGTGATCCCCACTTTAAAGGTGGGAAAGATCCAACTCATAGAAAGTTTGACAGGTGAGCACATGTTGCATTCATACAGATGTTAAAGAATGTTTGAAGACAAGCTATTGTTTGTAATTCACATTTCTTGTAGTCCCACATTCATAACTGTGGAGTTTGTCAAATCTCATAGTTCTATTACGTTTTCCTACGCTCTCACCCACCCTAATGATGCAGATACCATCCCACTAATGTATATGATTAATTATTAGAGAGGACGTGGGCGCAATCATGTCAGAAACAAGACGTGTTTATACCAGATCTAAATGGCTGGATTGAAAGGAAGTTAAGAGTTGGCCATCACAGAGAGGGGGGAGACATAATGGAACATTGTCACACAGTCTCTTACTGGAAGGCATTAGTGTTCATACCCATCTCTCACCTCTGCACAGGTGGCCAGAAAAATTGACTTGTCAGCATTGGAATTTTTAGAAGAGCAAATTTTCTATTTTCTTTGATTTCACATATTGGGATTTCATTATCACATTTTTACTAACATGCTGACACACAGAGCTCTTGTGTGTGGGTGTAACAACACTAATCCAAAAAGTGCTGTTGTCCAGTTTTGTTTTACTTCCCTCTTTTGTACATTTGGAATTCAAATACATACCCCCCCAACGTATAAATCATATAGTTTTAAATTAGCTTTATTCACTATTTGACTCTCAAATGCTGCTTCTTTTTATTCGAATATTTATTATATATATAAAGTGACCTCATGAACAATCATTAAACAATATTTGTGTGTCACGTTGTCAGATATACATCTATATCCATAGTAAATGTAACTCTTGCGACTTGCTAAAGGCATTAACTCAAATAACTTGTCTTTTACTTTAGCCCCCAAGATTGTGCAAGAGGACTCTAGATGTAAAAGCTGAGTTTAATGACACCTTATAACCTGCCTTTGTTATCTAGACAAAGGGCTGTTTGGCAGTAAGAAAGTTTAGACATTATCAAGACATATAAATCAATTGCTCTATTTATAAGTTAATAATTGAACTAGGTGTCGAGAAACCCACTAAAACAATCTTATCAAAATGATTGGCTGTTCCTAATGCTTATGTACAGGGTTCAAAACAAATGTTCTTCTTTTTATTCACCAGGGGCTGCTGCTCCCATTTACCTGAGCTGCTACATTAGTCACCATATTAGCTTTAAAGAGACCCCATATTGCTCCAACCATAATATGAAATCTCCCCTATATTTTTCGCAGGCAGGTGCCAATGCAATCAGTATCCCCCCAAACAAACTCCATAGAGTCTGGCTATAATTATATGTAATGAGCACATTGTGAATCCTTTACCATCAGCTACAACTCAGGAAGTATGGCCAGGTGTTGCTGTCAGTTTGCAGGGGAACAGACTGAGTAAAGAGAGAAAACCATATGTCTGCGGCTGATTTGATTCTCAGTAATTGTCTTTGTCTGCTGCCTCCTCCTCTTCCTGACCAGAAAAACCCCCACAGGTATAAACAAGGGTCAAAACACAGGCAAGAAAAACATACCACTGTGTGTGATGCAGACAGCTTTTCATTGTGTGCGAGTCAGCATAATGCCAGCTATTAGCAGTTGATTATGAATGATGATAGACGTGCCATCAGAGAGAAACTACGTGCGGTCGCTTTAGTAAGCACATTTACACTCACTGACCACTTTATTAGGTACACCTCTACAATCTAATGCAATCCAATACAGCAGCTCTGCCATGAATTCTACTTTTACAATATTGTAATTTCTCAGTTTTTAAGTTGAAACTGTCCAAAAGGTGATAATTCTACTTTCCTTTTATTATTGAAGACATAGTGTGTAGTGGAGTTGTACTGGAGTGACTTATCAGACGAGGTGGTTCTAATGTTTTGGCCGAGGGGTGCTGAACGGTAAACAGAGAGCACAACAGAGAGTGCATATTCCCTAATCACTCTGTTAATATTAAAACTGCAGATGGTCGGATGGTCGTTACATCACCTGTAATAGCTCCCTTTTATTTATTTTTTTTATAATCTGCAGACTCGGTGAGAGGGCAGCAGGTCAGCTTGACAGCCTGATTCTCCATGGCCTTGACATTTGGCTCAATGAACCCTCATATCTTCACTGTGAAATCTGAGCACCAACTTTCGATTCTAAACGCCTCCCTTTTGTCCTCTCTCTTTCAAACAACATTTGACTGCTGTAATGACTATATAGTAAAATGTGGGGTGAATAACCATAAACATAAGGCTTGAGGTGTGATTTAGCTGCTAAATGTGGTACTGTTTTGTAAGATGCCGCCTATTTACAATTTGTTGTATTTTATTTTGCACTTGAAGTGAAAAACGCGCTACAAACTTACATCTGATCACTTTCTTCTGTTAGCTTGTTACTCCTGCAGTTGACCTAAGGTCCTTGGAGGAGCCCGGCAAGGAGCAACACCCACTGGTTACAATCTTTGCTAAAGTAATAGCTATGATAATATATTATTACATTGTGTTTTAATAAGAACACTCATAGTCTGGACAGCTTGTTTGATTGACACATAATGGAAGGAAGAGTTAATTATACTTCTTCACACACAGACATTATCATGAGGCAGACAACTTCCTAGACATCATCCAGATGTTTTCTATGATCACCTACAATGACTGGGCTGATGGTGCTTCCCAAACTCTGCCTGCATTCCTCATGCTCTCGCACTGCCAACTGGCACCCTGCCTCAGCCTCAGATACAATCTTCCAGCTTCTGATACACACACAGATGGCTGATGTTTGTCATACAGATTAGTCATTCAAACATAGAATGGAACCCTGATAAACAAGGTGATCAAAAGACACATGGTTTGTCCTACTACACGAGGAAATGCTTCAGCTGGATACATAGACCACAGCCCTTCAGCTGTCACTGATCTTTCAACATCTGCAAAGCTGCCTTTTTCCATTTTTTATATGTATACATTGAAAACTATATCTTATGTGCATGTTTTATGGACAGGGATCAATCACTACTTCAAAAAACTAGATATTTGTGAAAACACTGCAAAATTTTAGTTGACGCTCATGCAGCAGGTCTCTGTTTAAAATTTACTTATTTAGTGTTTTTCTACCTTCTTTCTCTCCACTTGCAATTCAGTGTCTTGTTTTGACATGTGGACAGGCAGGAGGACCCTTGATATGAACATCAACCTGTTACCACTTCACATGAGAGATTTCTGTGTTTTGGTAGGTAGGGCTTCACTGAAAAAGGCAGATGACATCACATATTTCTGTGCACCAATCAGAATTTAGCTAAATGTGTCGGTACTGTAGTAGCTGTATTGTTTTCTAAGGCTTGTGCTCCATTATATGATCTGATCACATCACACCCACACTCGTTTATCACTCACTTTTGTGACAAGCGAGTGATAAACTTTTCATAAATAATATCACCTTTTATTTTTTTTCACTCTGCTTTTTTGGGGGACACTGTACTTAAGATGTTCAATCTAAAAAAGTCTCAGAGAGACTCAAGGTTTTAAAACATCCATCACTTG
The DNA here is from genome assembly GCF_033026475.1 of Channa argus. NCBI lineage: Eukaryota > Metazoa > Chordata > Actinopteri > Anabantiformes > Channidae > Channa > Channa argus. The sequence continues at coordinate 21,083,139 of NC_090203.1, forward strand.
ATCAGTAGCGGCTGATGACAGAGGACAAAGTGCCTTGCAAACCAAGTATTGTTGGGACACTGTAGAAAGATTGTAGGCTATAAAGAAACTTATCTACAGTACAGACAGTCGGGTGCAGTGGTGGATGCAAGGCCCAACTGTTACCTCATATTTTTTATCTGGAGTCTCACATTGATCTGCACGTTTGCAAGGACATTTTCAGTCCCACTATCTTTACACCACACATGCTTTAGTGTATGTGCTTGATATAAAATCAGCCGAGACTTGCTCACCCAGGGCTCACACAGGGAAGGCAGGAGAGAGCAGACAGCTCTAGGAAAGAGCGAGGAATTAATTCAAACTGTGAGCTAAATAAATAAGGCAAACATAAATAGCGGGGGAACGGCTCGGCCTCTGAAGGGACAGAATTCTCCTCAGACTGGCCAGTATAAAAGTGGGGTAGAATATACTGATCTTGACAGAGCAGCTGGCAAAACTGTAGCTGCTGTCAATATGGAGCAGTCACCCCATCAACGTGAGGTATATGGACTGAGGGCTGAGTGACCTTTCTCCCATTCCCAGAATGCACAGTGTATTCCTGACGATCAGCTCACTGGCTACTGAATGTTGCACAACTTTCCTGCTGTAACCCTGTGAACACTGCCCACTCACTGTGACAGTAACTGTATTGGATGCACAGTATCAGCAGACTGCTATCAGACTGCTATCAGACTGCAGCAGACCGCGCTTTTAGTTTATATTACTATCGCAGTACAGTAACTCATTTGCAGCTGTGATGGATTTTTTCTAATAACACTACTGTATGCTGTTTTCATATTGTGTTTTTGTATGTAAACAATTTATCAATATAAAATGATCTAAAGTTACAAATGTGTGGCTTGTAGAGTTAGACTTACAACAACAACAACAACAACATAGCTGTAAAATAACTCCCAGAAATCATGTAAAATAGGTTGACTTGATGCATAAAGCACGGGAAAAATAAAATCAAATAATGTGGCTTAGGTGAAGTTAACGTCTTGTGATAACTAACACCTGGTGCCAGGTGACACTGCCCAGTGGGACTTTGCTCATTATCAACACCTTGACTTATTTATTAGAAACAGTAAAAGCGTGTCACTGAGAAAGGACACTGTGTGAGCACAGAGGCAGCAGTGCGAGCAGAGCTGCTGTGGCTCCGACCTGCGCATCCACTTGTTGCTTTCACAACAGTTCACCGGCGTCGCTCTATTTAAAGAAGCAGCGACAACATGGCACACAGTCTGGTCAGGCGGGAGTCGGTGGAAACAGAGATGCACAGGGTCGAAGGAACAGGAAAAACCTTCGCTTATACAAAGAAGAGGGGCTACGATGTAACCCGAAACCCCCACTTGAACAAGGTAAGTGTGGTGCGAAACATTCCCAGAGAGTTTGTTTGTTTCTACGAGCGGGGTTGACAAGCTCGCTGCTGACTTCAAGCGCTGTAGGAAATATTACAATTGTGTTTAAAAGGACAGACGATCTCAAGTAAAGGGGATGACTGCAGATGTGAAATCTGTGCAAAATAACAGTAATAATAATATTACTAAATGTAACTTTGTTTGGGGGCTGGGAATGCTGAGCCACTGACAGGTTACATCCCCACAAATTGTTTTACTGATACATGCAATAGTAATAAACACCCAGCTTAGAAACTTAAACATCTATTAATGAACAAATTCAGTAGCATATTCTTCTTTTGCCTAATATAAAAACAGAAACCGCACAAATGTTTTAGATATTAGTACATTCGTACAGTTTTTCTGCGTCCGGCCGGAACAAGTGAACGCAGCATTAGCTTGCAGGTTTAGGTATCAGCTTTACACGCAGTTATATTTAGATTTAAAGAGGCCACGCGCTGCTCTCCTACAGAGAGGGGCTTTTGTTGATTTTGCTTTGTCACCCATTGCTTTACAAAGACTTAGTTGTTCATTAATAATGACAACTCAAACCTCCTTTCCACAGTGCGAATTAGCATATTGTGACACTGTAAAAGCTGGTGTTAAATAAGAAAACAAAAGACATACTCTTATAGACATAGCACCTATAAATATATATAAATATTTAACACATAACTCCTAAATGAGGAACAATGGGCCTGATAAAGCAACAAATAATGCTGAGCGGGTTCTTTACAGATCACGAGGCTGTATAAGTGGCTGACTTTGCATGTTCTGCTTCTGGGTTAAAAATCTGTCCATTATGATTCTTATGACTGGCCTTTGCCTTTAAATTATGCTTATGCGTTTTCCCCATTTCTAACAAAAGAGCCTTTTGAGCTTTTCTAGACTTTTCTCGTGGTTTTGTGTGGTGGGACGGGGCCCTGAAAGGTCAGGCTGCGGTGACCAGGTCTCTGTCCATGGTGCTGACTGGCCATCAAAACAAATGTCTGAGTTCAGTCACACTGAGCGTATGCCTGATCCCTCTTTTTGAAAGACTAATTTTAGAACATGTGCTCAGTCTATTTTTACGTGGGAGGTACTTACTGTTTACTCACTGAACAAATATGTTTCCCCAATGACCTATCTATCTAATCTCAAAGCTATTCTGGTTTATTTCACTATGACATCTCAGATAAAATATCCAAAAGTGATCTTTGTACGTTGTCACGTGAAAGCTGCTCCAGTGTGGTACAGGTGAAGGATCTGCCCGCCTGGATGATGTCAACACACTGAGCTGATAAGTGAGATAGTGAAGTTCAACCAGGCTTGTGTATGTGGGGTGAGGGCCAGTGAGGCAACGGCTGCACAGAGACCTGTTTGTTACGCAGTTTACTGGCTTTGTTCCTGAGACCTCTGCATAGTGCACATAAGCTTTGTGTGTTTTTCTTTTTGTCTGAGTGTGGTGTCATATGACGGGGTGACATGTGTAGACAGAAGACTTATAGCAACAAAGCAGGGCAGCCTTTGTAGTGTAGGTGTGTTCAGACATAAATGTCATGTTTTGTTGTGCAGTGATGGGAAACACTTGTTAGTTTTGTCTTTTCATATGTATAACATCAACTGTAACTGTATTACAGTGAGATAAGCCAAATAGTCACTGAGCTAACAATCATACAACTGTTTGTGCTGTGTCATGTTCAACAGGAAGTTCTTTGGATTGTACTTGTTACAGTCGTCCAGACAATCACAAGTCTGTGATGAACAGTGTTAGACTGTTTAGTATAAGTAGTTTAAAAAAGTACAAATAAAATTACAGTAATAATATTACAGTTACTCCCTCCAAAAACATCATCTTTACAACGTTACTTTTGTTGATGATGATGTTCATGATGATGGTGAATTTTACATTCTTTTGATTATGTTGAAACTAAAGATACTAAAAACATTATTATAACATAAATTAGTGGTTAGCATAAAAGTTAGTCTTTCCTCTGTGAACAACATGGCCTTAAACCACTTAAAGCTTGTGGAGATAAACCCTAACAAAGATGAGCCCTTTGCAAGAAATGAGTAATATAATACATTTTATTTTGAGCAACAAGCCCACAACTAGTGATGAATGTTTGAAATTTGCCACATTACATTAGCATGTGTGTGTGATCTTGCACTGCTTAAACATGCGTTTTGCGTTTTGTTGGGGCTTGTGTCACAGAGACACATAAATTATTAAATTCATGAATTTATTCCAAATTTTAAAGCTATCGTAACACTCGTATGCTGTATGGTTTACTAATTATTTTTCTTACTTTTTTTTTATTTTTTTTGTCCCTGTCCTCAACTTTTCCCCTGAGCAGTTATTAGGGGAAGAAGTTATGAGAGCTGCAATTCTTTGTCCTTTTTATAAGACTTTTCATGTTACAATTTGACCATCCTATTTCTTTTGTTACCTTGCTTTGGAAAGTAATACTGGGGTTTATTAAGATTAATTGCACAAGAACTAGACTTGAAACTTGAGGTGTTTATTTTACTCAGCGAAGTGGTTTATTCAATCAGGCCACTGTGAGCCATGTTTGCATATACCACCATTGTACATTATTATAAAATGAGCTTCCACAAGCACAAACAGGTTATGATTTTCAGGGGAAAAAAGGGTTCTTATTAAGCCAGGTGAACCATCCACTGTCAGCCCCCCTACATGAACTGGGACCAGGAAATTGGAGGAGAAGGTCGGAAATGACTGCTAAAGCGTGTTAGCGGCCTGGCACAGGCAGGCTTCTGTGGCTCAGGCAGTGGTACATTGCACATTGCGCTCCTGATTTCAGCAAGCCCAGGGGATGAAGTGTGTTTACCTCCCTCAGCTGGCCCACTTTACCTTGAAACAGGAGGCAGTCACAGCACAACCTGCTAATTGATGCTGAAGGATGAGGCGCTGAAAGCAGCCTGTCCTCAAATCGACAGGCTTCAATTTCTTTTAATCTCTCCACATGTACACACACTCATGGTAAGCAGATGTATAGGCACACACAAACACACACTGACACACGCACACACAGACTTTGGTTAACAGTTCCTCCTCACCCTGTAGAGGTGGAACCGGATATTATAGGTGTGTTTTGTGTGTGCTCACCATGCAATAAAGAGATGAAGTGGGGTGCAAGGTGTAGAAAGGCTTCTCTGTGGTGAGGACGAGAGCGCTGGCTGTGCTTCACAGACCTCCTCTGTCTTGCTGCTTGATCACACATTAATGAGGCATCTGTGTGAATCTCAGTGCGTCTCTCTGACGCTGGTTTTGCCTTGCTGCAGCCTCGAAAAACAACAACAACAACATCCTTCTTAAACACTCTTAAGACCAAATCAGGGATGCTGTTTCACCTTAAACACTGAGCTGAGCTGCCGGTGTGTTCAATGACCAATAGATGGCTATTCACACACTCTTTACAGCATTTCAGGGTGATCGGAACAACTGCTGTCAATCATAAAGTTGAATGAAGATAATACCTGCAGTTCTTGTCTATTTGTTGACCTTTTTTTTATAATTTCACAGCAGCTGCCAAGCACGTTTTACTTCTTTCCACAAAAACAATAAATCTGACACCTTAAACTTGAATAATAGACTTCAACGCCAAATCTTATGAAACCCCACAATAATTCTCTTGGTTAAACATTTTGTTTATCAAGAATCTTAAAATCACAAAACCTTGTGCATAATTTAAGCCTACAAGTGCTGAAGAAAACACAGAGATCCTGCCTAGACAGTGCTGCAACTAGTTGCCTTATTTGCAATGCCACAGGCTCCACATGTGGCATTGCAAATTGGTCTGTCAGATGAAAAACTAAAGTTGGAACTATCTGTTCTTGGAGAGTGCTGTGCCACAGTGTATCTGATTGGGCATTGAGGATGTGCTGGTATACTGAATGACATCTGTACTGATAGCAGCTGGAAGTCATTAGTGTTATATGCCGTGCTTTCAAAAGTGGAAATATTTTCCATGTGATAAGTGATAAACTGGTAAACTGTGCCATTGAGAAAACTTCTTGAGGATCTGGTGAAGTCTGGAACATGAGGGATAAGTTTTTCTTTTTTTTTTTTTTTTTTGTTCCAGGCGTTGTGCCAAAAAAGTGTTGGTAAAGCATTACAGCAATGCTGTGTTTGTTGTGTTCCCATGGACCTTGGTAGTTTTCTACATTTATCAATGTCTCAGCTTTCTGGCCCTGATCCATGGCACAATCAACATTTTACATACAAGGGGAAAATCCTTTGATGGATTTCTGTGATATTACAGCAATGGTTGAAAAGCAAATTGTCATCATTAGTAAAGCCAGACAGCTATAGGTAGTGGCAAAATAAAAGCTGTAAAAGAATTAACTTAAATTTTGTGTCCAAACTTACCTTTTTTAATTTTATCATATAGACGTATTCATAAATCACTTTTTCTGAAATGATTGCACATGAGATTCCTGGTATCGGCCTTCACTGTCTCTGGGTGAGGTAAAAATCATGTGGGAAGGCCACATTTTACCATCTTTTTAGAGGTGGATGACAGTGATTACGTGCGGTCGAAGTCAATGATGTTGGCAGTCAGATTACAAGCCTTTGTTTAACTGAGCAGTGAAAATGAGACAAACCGTCCTCTGTTCAGGCCTCATACGAAGCAGCTGCACTTGTCAATCCCTCTCATTAGATGGATTGCAGACCATGATGGCTATGTATGTATGTGTGTGTGTGTGTGTGTGTGTAGGAGTATGTGTGTGTGCTGGTTGTGCCAGGTGTGGCCAGGTGTTTCAGGCTGACCGTACGCATTGCGGGTGACCAGACATTCCTCTGATGGGCTGGATTGGCTCGGCCAGACAGAAAGAAAGTGCACCCTCGTTCCCCTCCAGTAACCAGCCTGCTACCCTGATTTACACGCACTCACACAAGCATAAACCCTCACATGTTTTCTGCACGGCTGGCTCAAATAAACTAAATGTAATATGATCGTCAACTGGACTGTTGCGGCACATACACACACTTGTGATGCTGTGTTTATTCACCCGTAGGCCCATCTAAATACTTCTACCTCCTCAGCTCACTTTTCTGTTTGTGCAAGGCAGCCTTCATTCATGTGGGGACAACGGAGGAGCTATTAGCTTGTTCCAGACAGCGAGAGGGAGACAGTCCAAGCCTCATCACCTTCCTATGAAGCTCATCTCAAGCATTCCACCTCTTTCAGGCCCTCTTGTCCTTTTCAGTCCTCTCCTCCTCAATGCTGCTTTTGTCTGTTGTTTTAGAGTGGTGGGGGTCTCTGTCTATTTCAAGAAAGATATGCAGAAAGAATTTAAAAGTAGTGTCTTCTTTCGTTATTCTACAACATAGTGGATGTATGACCATTACGTACAGATGTTTATTTACCAAGTTGAGAGAAATAGCAGTTATGACTAATTCTGTGTTATTCGACAGGTTTCTGTGTAGTTGCAACCTCATACAAACAATGAGCAGTTTAATGGACCCACACACAACATCTGAAATCAATTAATAAAAAAACAATGCTACCAATACTTGATTTGCTAACGGTGCTGAGTAAATCCGCTTAATTCTTTTGTGTCAAGATGAACTTTTGTCAGCTTTGACATGCTCATGTGTGTTGTTGGCCAGTAGCTGTCTTGGATGAAGGATGAACACAGGAAACTGAATATTTCTTGAGCTACACTTAAAGCATCTTAAAAAGATTATTGAGACACATGCAGAAATCTTTCAAGAGCAGGTTTTCTTCAAAACCTGCAGAATTATACAAGATGGAGGCTAGTGAAGAAGGCCACTAAGACACTTAGGACTTCAGATGCTGAGGACAGATTGTGCATACAGCTCTTGCCTTGGCTCTTCATCAGTTGACGCTTTATGAGAAAGTCACAAATCTCAGCTAGGGTTTCCCTGAAGGCATGTGGACGGACGAACTGGAAGACGCCCTTGATGTCCTGCTGCACATAAGGTGAAGCTAGCAGGAAAACCTGATGCAGTCTGCACGAGACTTCTGCAGTCTCACTTTCTCACCGTCTGGGTACATTTAGAGAACCAGCTACCACATTGGTGAAACTAGCAGTGACAAGAGAAAAACACATTTCACTCTGGCCCTTCCATTAGCTTGACACATATACCTCTCAGTATTGATGCTAAACGAAAGCAACAGAAGTGAGTGGGAGAACGCATTCACCAGCACAGCTGTATTGGCAACGCTAAAGTATCCTTGCTCATTCAGTTGGGTGCAAAATTTCGACCTCTTATTTTGAAATGGCAAAAAGAGTAGAACAAAGAATTGTCTTTCATCAACATAATACTTAATACACATTGAGCTACTGCAAATGTTCTTTTATCAGAAATAATAAAGCACATTTTTAATTAAATTATCAAGGTGGAGGCAAACTTTTGCACCTGTATCTGTATAAACTAGAATTACAGTATTTATTACAGAGACATCCCCTGAAATTGATTGTCCTTCCTTGGACAGAGATTCAGGTTCAGGTCCTATTATGTCAGTTGTACCACTGAACATATCACTCTGCAAGTAATCCTGTGTATATATTCAAATGACAATTATCTTTACATTTTACTTTATGTCTTGACTAATGGACTCTCTCAGCATGCTTTGGCTGTTGCTCCAGTACGACAGATCGGGAGGTAGGTTCAGTCAGACAGAGCTCGCGAGTCCAGTAATGTCACTTGCTGCACCATGAGCCAAAAGTGAATATTTGGACCCAAGGCTTCACAAACTTACCAGATTCACTAGAAGCTTTTCCCAGCGACACTCAGACTCCTCAGGAACTTGAATTACAGAGCATGAAAAGACTAACTCAAGGGTATTGGGTGTGTTTGAAGAGGCCTTACATGTCCGCTACCTCCACCCACCCAAGGCTGCCCACCCTAAGTCAACAGTAGCTCAGTTTTCAAGGCTGTTTGACCAACAAGCGTGTCTCTACTTTCACAAGTGCACACCTTTTGGTTTAAGGAGCCCTGTGCTTGCATATTTGGTCTTGGTGAGGAATTTAAGAGGAATTTATATTTATTTATTTATTTATTTTTGGTTGGTCGTGGAGCTCAGTGTTGCTAGGTGGGGATCATGACTTGTTAAACTGAGAAGTAAATTATTGGTTGAGTGGCTCTCTGCTCAATAGTGGCAGATTTTGACATAAGGTAATGTTGTAGCCCATGTTGAAAGCTTCATAGTGCAGCCGGCAACTGACACACAGAAAACTATGCGGGGTCTTTATTTCTTGTCATGACAGTAATAAGGTAAATTAAGTGTAAGATATAATTACAATAAAAATAAGGTTTAACAAAATCTGAACTATGTCAAAAATAAACAAATTGTATGCTACTAAAACAGAAGACTAAAATGGGTGCAGAAGTTTGCATCCCCTTATTTTCAAAAGGACAAAATAGTAAAACACAGATTTCACAACATAGGTGAAAGTAGCAGTGACAGCACCTTTCACTGAGGCCTTTCCACTAAGTTGGCACATTGACTTCCTAACAGAAGCCACAGAGGCAAGAGGGAGAACTCATTCACCGACTGAGCTGTATTAAAGATTAAAACATCCCTGCTCCCTCGGATGGGTGCACAATTTACATCCCCTTATTTATAAATGGCAAAAATAGTTTTTTGTAATATGGACATAATATTCAACTATCACAAATATTCCTTAGCCATAAATAAATTAATCATCAATTAATTTATCAGGGGGGATGCAAACCTTTGCACTGATATAATTTCCATTCTTTTACTACTGACTTTTTTTATACACTCCTTCACGATTTTGAAAATAAAAGAACATTTGTAGAAGCTGAATATCCATAATTGGGATAAGTTTCCTTTGCCTTTGCACGAGATTTCAACAAAGGAATATCCATGATATCCGCAGCAAAACTGCTGTAAAAGTCTTTTTTCACCTTTTTACACTAGTGTAAGTCCTTGAAAGTAACCACTGGTTGGTGCCAAGTCCTATGTTAACCATAAAGCCAAGCTCGTTGTGGCAACAGCTGTTATCTGGCATTTGGCAAATCATTTCCCTGAAACGTGTTAACGAAGTGTAATGAATGTTTGAATCACATGTGTAGTTTAGATTCAGCACCAAGCAATGAGGTAGAATGTAAAACTTTTCCTGAACCAAACATGAAATTCTGGCTCCATTCTTACTGATTGCATCTCATTTTTTCTTAAGCCTGTTTTTCCCACTGCTCATATCTGACAGCTTCATGAACACAGTGCAGAAATGTTGATAGAGAGGTTCTTTGAACAAAGTTTGAATGTCCCACTAATGACCAAATTTGTTTCGGAATGAGAGTGCACATGCAGGCCTTCCATGGCACATTTGCTGCGAGGCATTCAATGGGAAAACATGAGTTAGGCTTTAAGATCCTTAGGGGAGAAGGACAGGAGCTGATGCGTGCTCTTTGCTTCCTCCTGAGAGGAAGGGGTGGATTTAAAGGTCTTCGTTCGTGGGACGATGCTCCTGAGCCCTGCAACTTGGCTTCCAATTTAGCAGGAAACAGATGGATGGCATTTGGCACTAGGAATTCTACAGGATTTGAACACTCTGGAGTTACCTGACTTCATTATATAGAAACATATCCCAAAGTGAGACTTTACATGTACAAAACATGACAGGGAACTGAATTTGAGCTGATATTCATGCAGGATTCATTTTGTTTCTGTTGCACTCTACCCTTCCCTTTGAGTACAGCAACTTCAAAAAATAGGAAACATACTGTACATTAATCTGGAGACATATGTTTGTTGAACTTATTGGCCTATTTTCTGAGGCTTTGTACAGTATGTACATAGAGTGATTAGACGTGGACTCTAACCTAACCTTACTAAAGATCATCGGCTTCAAAGATTACCCACCAGGCCCCTCTAACCTAACCTTAACAAACTATTAAAAATATTTAAATAACTGATTTCCTGTAAAAGTATGGACTATTTTTGAACCCAGTAATAGCACTAAAAGAAAGTAGAGGCCTTGCCATAATATTTGTTTCTCACACTTTTACAATTTAATGTTATCTTTTCTTGTATGACTCAAAATGTCAAAAAAACAAATGGATCCTATTACACATTGAAAGTCCCTCAGTTTCGGCTCATCCAGTATTTGAATATGGGTGTATGTTTTACACTCAAATCATTTTTCTAGCAGGACTAGCTGCAAAAGGAAACCGCTATGTGACTTCTCCTTCTGAAAATACTGCTCCAGCAGGCAAATGTCCTCCACTGACAAATGATACAATACTTTTTCTTGTTAAGGACATTGATCTTGTGTTTAAAGGGAGATGTTGCGATATGTCAGTCTCGTCCAAAGTGGTAGAACAGAAGCTAGCATTTTTATCTTTAGAGTCTTAAAATTCAACATAAAGCTGTTCTTAATGATTAATTTCATCTAATTGTTTCTTCCTGCTTCTTTTGATTTTTAAATAGAACAAGAGGTTTTGCTGAAAAGGGACAGCTATCACAAGATTAACAGTCTTGTTCCTATAGTGTTTCATGATATGCTGATTGCACATCTTATTGTGGAGACCGTTATTACATTATTTACTTAGCGCTGTGTCCCTCATTTGCACATTCTAGTATTTCCATTGACCTATTTGCAGAATGTTCTCATGAACTGTCCCTAAGTGCCTGTGGTTGGAAAGTGATACTTTACCAAATCCCTGTGTGTCTGTTCATAGAATCTAACACAGGTTGAAGATACTAAATAGCAGGAACAAAAATGTAATCTCCCTTTCTTTTGTGTGCTCTTTATGGCACTTGAATAAAAAGAGATGCCTTGTGGTCATTTTTAAGGCAAAAATCAGTGCAGACCAGCTAAACACACTGCGGCTTTAGTATGTTTTATGGCCCCCCTCAGAATACCACGTGGACACACACACACATGCACCTGCATTCATTCATCCATTCAGGCACGCACACACAAAGTGATTTGCACCAGGCTGTGCACAGTTTTTCATTATTCAATGCTACACCTGCAGGCAGAAGGCAAAGCCCTTTAGTAAACCTCCCATTCACTCCCTGGGTACAATCAGGGCCATCTAAGAAAACGCTCACTCTCTTGCTTTTCAGTGAGAGGAAACACTTAAGTGTCCCTCAAGATTGCCTTTACATAATAGCTGGACCTTTTTACTGAACTTGCAACTGTGCAGTTTGTTAGTTTTAGTAGGTCAGGTGCCCTGTTGCCATGATGATCAACTGAAGTGAACTGTTTTTAGAGCAAACCCGTTCCCCCTGGTGTACTGGATTGAAAGCCACTTAGATTTGTCAGTGGCCAGATATCTTACAGTATCATACTCTTGCATACATGCAGTTTTGAAGTATTTTGAAGGCCTGCTTTTTTGCCTGCTCCTTAAAAATAGTTTTTCTCCTGTGTTTAACATAAGCACTTATGCGGTATACAGTAAATGTTTAGCAGAGAATATTTGCAGGGGAGTGGTACGTGTGATAATTTACATTTTTGCACAAATGTACAAATACAAATTAAATATCAAAATAAATGTCACCTCGAAAAGGCTGAAGATTTATTAGACTGCAACAGGGTCCCACTTGTTGAGATGTGTATTTCCACCTACGAATTTTACGACTTACGACACAAACTAATAATGAATGGTTAATGAAAACCGATGATAATTTCCTAATTTACCATTTGGTCTTTGAAATGACCATTCCTGTGAACTCTTAAAATACTCATACTGTAGGTTTATTCAGTAACCACAAAGAACAGGACATTGTAGTTGGACATTGTCTTTCAGGGGTCACCACAGCGAATCATGTGCCTCCATCTAACTCTGTCCTCTGCATCCTCTTCTCTCTCACCAACTAACTTCATGTCCTAGCTCACTACATCCATAAATCTTCTCTTTGGTCTTCCTCTAGACCTCCTGCCTGGCAGCTCCAACCTCAGCATCCTTCTACTGATATATTCACAGTCTCTGCTCTGAACATGTTCAAACCACCTCAATCCTGCACCACTCTAACATACTTCTCAGACACTCCAGACTTCCTCATACAAAACCACAGCTCCTCTCTCTGCACCCTGTCATAAGCTTTATCTAAATCTACAGACACAATGCAGCTCCCTCTGACCTTCTCTGTACTTCTCCATCAGCATCTGTTGGAGTCTTTCTAGGCATGAAACCATATTGCTGCTCACAAATGCTCATCTCTGCCCTTAGCCTCACTTCCACTACTCTTTCCCACAACTTCATTGCATGGCTCATCAGCTTTATTCCTCTGAAGTTGCCACAGCTCTGCACATAAATCAGCACCAGTACACTTCTCCTCCTCTCACTCTCCAAGATCTTGGTAAACAAACTAGGCAGAAACTCTACTGCCACCTCTTCTAGACACTTCCATACCTCCACAGGTATATCATCAGGGCCAACTGCCTTTCCAATCTTCATCCTCTTCAACACCCTCCTCACTTCAGTATAATCTTTGCTACTTCCTGCTCCACACCAGTCACCTCTTCACCCCTTCGTTCCTTTTCATTTTCCTCATTCATCAACTCTTCAAAGAGGTGTTCAGGGACTGGACAGAGTGCAGGTTAGTTGCATTTTGGAAGAGCTAAGACCCAAATATAATATATTAATCACAGAAGCTGCTAACCCACAATGAAAATCATCACTATTTTGTGAATTAACTGTTTACTGTGACTCTGGACTGAATTATATACAGTGTGTAAATATATGCTACTCTCTCTCCCTCTCTATCTATCTATCTATCTATATATATACATACATACATACATACACACACACACACACACACACACACACACACACACACACACTATTGGGGAAAAGTGTATATATAGTGTATGTGTGTATATATATATATATATATATATGTACACACACTATTGGGGAAAAGTGTAGGTCACATTTCTCTGAGGCCATGGGCAGGCTGCCATAGCAAGATGACTCTGTTTCAGCATAGAAGGGATTCTTATGTTCCAACTGTTTCCACTTGACTGCTGATGCATGTAGAATATATTTTCGTAAAAGATGGCTGCTGGAACAATGAGTGTAGTGATGCTATTAGATTTGCTTCCTCACAATCAGGAATGCTCTCTCATGAAGTGTGGCTCAAACCCAAAGCTCTTTAAAAAGATGCGGTTTAAGTTTACCTTGAATTTTTGTCTTGTTGAAATCCAAGAAGATCTGCAGGCGGTCTCCAGATGGGTGTACAGTCCAGATGATTGGCATGGATCCTGTTCCTGATAGTCAGCACAGCATGAGAGATATCCCATCATTCAATGCTTTAGTTTACTGATGGGAGCTGTGCACTGAGACACACACAAACACAGGTCTTTCTAAGTGGTTCCCAATGAACCACCAGAAATGATGCTAGACATAGTTTATGGGTGAGGAGGACCAATATTTCTGGGGAGACTGGGGAGAGTTAAAAGTCACGGATCAGCACTTTGAGCATGAGGGTCAGTATTTGTGTTGGACAAGAACCAGTCCAGTGCTTCCATCCATGGCTGCAGTATGTTTTGCAGCGCAAAAGTAGAGCATGAATGAATGCATTCATTTTGCCCTTTACTTGATCTTTCCCTCTTTCTTCTCTTGTAATCGTTCTTTCAATACACACTTACCAGCTTACTTTAATTTAAATGTCAGAGAACGGATCAGAACACATCATATGTCACTCACTGGTCTTGTCAGCTGCCGCCACCAGGTACGAGAAATCATTTAAATTTGCACTACAGAGATTCAGCACCTGCTTTCATTCCGTTTCTTTCCATCTTTCCATTTTACACTTTTAACAGAATATGTTTTAAAGACCAGCACCAATATTTTAACTAAAACACATGTTAGGTCTTACAGCAGTTCCATGCCCCAATTTTCTCATAGAACCACTCTGGCTAGGTGTTGTTTGCAACCGCTTCACATCAGTGAACCTAACCAGTGATATCTGGCAAAGATCCACATTTGAATAGGTTTCTGCAGTTGGCGTCATGTGGAAATCACATTGGACTGCATTCAAACTAAGCAGAAACATCTACTTCATGTGGCTTTAAAAGGTTGACTTGTCCACAGATCACAGGGCTGGGGGTTGGTGAATCCTTACTACATGTCAAAGTTTTCTTGGACAAGACATTGAACACCTGAGTAGCAGTGAATGTAGAGGCTGTCCACAAATATGGGTATCAGCAAAGTATATATATTTAAAAGAAATTCCCTCTTTCTCCTCACAATCTCAGAAGATAAGTCACATTATTGTACCTTTAGAGTTACAATGGCTTGTCACTGGGGCTGTACCCTCTAAAAGGCCACATCTGTACCATTCTCATAGGGTACTTACCCTTGTATTGTCACTTATACAGCCAATGTCTTTGCTTTTCATTTGACTTAGTCAATGATAATTGCATAAATGTTTTGGCCCTTTTAAGGGCCACATAGTTACGTTGAGGTCCAAAACTTAGCTATAGGCCAAACATTAGTGTGGATTGTACCTTGAGGGAAAGAAATGCACTATACTGCTATTTCTTGGAGTTTAGGGCTTTTGAAACACCTCTCTCATACATCTTTATCAACCACACCTCATTGCTCTGTGTTCTTTCACCTCCCCAAAACCGCTATGATGAAAACAATAAAGAATTTGTTGGTCATGTTTTACAGTAATCTGTCAAGCCCCCACTCACCCACCCACCCTCAGTGGGTGAAAACAAGGATGTAGCAGCTCCAAAACCACAGCCCTCTTGTGAAACTCACTTGTGTTTATGGGAGGCTGCTCATGCCTTGTGCCAGAGGAACAGGAGTGGGAGCTGGATCATTTCAACCCTTCAAAACTCTCTTGGCCCTTTTTAATTTACAGTGCTTACAGTACAGGGTTTTTACTTTTATATAAAATCTCTACAAATTTTAGTCTGTAGTCTTGGTTTTCTGCATTAATTGTAATAAACCAAACGTTTTCTGTATTTTTTTCGTTGCAATACTGTTAAAATCTGCAGACTTAAAATCATACCTTTTTATACCAATTCATACCAAACCATCTTGTAGGTCTGTAGTTTTGGAAAAACTGCATTTGATGTGTGAAAACAATAGAAATGTATACTGAAGTCTGCAGAACTGAAATGGTTCTGTAAAAATATGTCAGTGTTAATACTATTCTTATAGGTTTATTGCTTCCTGTGTCCTGCAATTATTCCCTGTTGTGGAATATGTTGGTTGTTCTTTTTTTAAACTACCATTTTTTGGCTCAGACAATTACAACAAATATAATGTTACCAAAGCATTTTGCATAGCGCAGCTGTAAATGATTCCTCTGCTTGCAGCTCAGACCACTTCTGAGCAGGAAACAGCCTCTGATAAACTCTGTAGCGCTGCATCTTTTTCTACGTGGCAGCATGACAGAGAGGGGCTGAGCTGAGTGTGGTGGTGGCAACTGGTTTGGTGGTTTTGCTGTTATATAACGGGGCTGGTCGGCTGTCGGATCACAGCCTGAAAGAGCTCTGAATGCTGGCACAGTCCTACAGGTCGGTTACATCCAGTGATCCAGGCCTGATCAGTTTGTCTTTAACTTTCATATAAGACAAACTCCTCCTCCCACTTTTCTTTGCCATTCTTTTTTGTTTGTTTTTGACACTTTTCTTTTCTCCCACCTTTTGACTCTATCCTCTAATCCTAACTATGATAACTGAGGGATAACTCTGTCATTCCATTCGGCTATCCACTCTCTTATTCTCACCAGCTGTTTTTACAGCGTCTAGACACACATGCCTGTATAGATAAAACAAGAGGACACCATGGTGTGCTACAGGACAATGAGGACATCGTGGAGCCTTCTCCTGCAGCAGGATTAAATGGATTCGCTGATCATCTTTTAGTGTTCTGAAACAGGAGCTTAGTGTTTAGTGTGGGTTTGTGTTTATAAAACAGCCCAATATATGTACCTGTGTGTGTATGTGTCTGTGTGTATACTGTATGTCTGCATGCATAAGTATAGGTATGTGTCTGTTTTGAAAAACTTCATTGAAATCTTGTGTCTATACATGTGTGCATGCTTGGACGTGTGTGTGTGCATGCATGGACGTGTGTGTGTGTGTGTGTTTACAAACACCAGAGCGGGTAGGAGAAGGCTCATGACTCAGCCTTTCCTCCAGCTGTTGGCCAGAGTTTCCTCTGGTGCAGGTCACCGTCGACCAAACCAGTGAACTCATTAGGAATCTTCCTGTGATTCAGGTTTCTAAATCAGTTTCTGCTGACTCTCAACGTTTACCACTCTCCTGCTGGAGCTTTGGTTTCCAAATGGGCTTACTTTGCATGTCTGGGGCACATGTTGCATTCAGGGTTAAGAATTAAGCTGTTTATGTGGATATGTCTGAACTCTCAAGGCAAGAAACGTCTTTGCTTTCATGCCAAATATAAATCCCAATACAAATTGCTTTTATCTTTTCCTTGCATGAATCTCATTGTTTTTGTTGATTGCACTATTTAGGATGTTTAACTGAGATGCTATTCTATCCCGAACCTTATACTGCATCAAACAGTCTTTTGCTGACCTGGCACGCTGTGGGAGGACACGTGGCAGTAATAGTGGGGTAGAGTAGATGGTGCTGATGATGGTGTTTATGGGAATGAACTCACCACCACCGCTGCACTGCCTGTTTGGTCAGCTGCACAGAGGATGCAGGTCTGAGGAGCTGTGACATCACCAGGAGAAGTGAAGCCAGATACACTGGTACATGCTGTACAACAGTGTGGGTCAACTTAAGTTGCTGTAGCTGACTTTTTCATTGTACTTCGAAAACTTTAATTTCAGGCCAATAAATTTCAGCTTCTATATTGGCAACCATGGTTCTTCTTTGTGCTCCCAGCTTAACAATTGTCTGCCCCTTGCCAAAGTCATTAAATGTGTTTTTCACAATGATCTGATAGCAGCTTGTAATATCATTTACAGTTGGTGTGCAGAAGACTGATGGCATCATGAAAACCATGAAATAATTTGAAATAAAGCGGGATTAAATTTGATGAAAGGTTTATAACAAGGTCTTCATGGCTCACAAAGTTTGAGACTTGTACTTGACTAGTAACTTTAAAAAAATGAAATACCACGTAAAATTTCAGTTGAGCAAAATCAAAGCCCCTTTTTGAAAACATTAAAACCTGCATCAGCTCACCATACTGTACCTCTTTAGTCCTTCAGACTGACTGATGTGGTTTATCCGCTTTTACTGTGATTTACTAGCCTGTTTATTATTATTTTTATTTAACTATTTAACCTCATGAAATGCTCTGGAGCACTTTGTATTTAGTTCCCTTATAAATACTATTGACTTGACCCAAATCTTTTAGTTCAACATTGAGAAAAAACACATTAACAAGTTTCAGTGACACAAATTCAAGATGAATGCAGTACAGATGAATGAGGGAAAGCAGGGTTAAATGGCTATCACTATACATCACTTTCAGCGAGTGGTTTTACGGATAAACAAATCATACAAGAAGGCCGTCTCTTGTAGCGCCTCGGCTCTGAATCGTTTGAAAAGAGAGCACTCCCTCTCCCACACAGCGTTGAATAGAGAAGTGCTCTGTGGCCACACACATATCTGCCAGGCCCATTTCTCAGTGCCAAACATTTGAGCCCTCTCCCTGTTAAATCCTGTGAGCTTTTGTCTCCACGTCTGATCTGTGACTGTGGCTGGGAAGAGGCTCAATGGGGAAAAGTTTCACTATCGTGGTTTAGGCTCAGGTCTCTCTGAATAGAGATTGTGTCTCTTGGAACTGAAAACCTTTCTATTGATGCTGCAGCTCAGAGTACACACAGGGAAAAGAAGAAGAGAGACAACATCCAACTGTTTGATGCAATTTTATTTGAAAGTGGGATTTGTGCGTTGCTGGGTCCCCCTCTCCAAATCGTTTTATCTGGAAATCTAACAAGATGATTCGATCATAGTTTTGTGGGACATTACATCATGTTTTCCCAGAATGTTAAAAGGCTTGTGAGAGTTTTTGGTTCAAGCTTTTCTCTGTCAGCACGTTGACAAAAACTGTTAAAAAAAAAAAACAAAGCCAGTTATTCAGTCTTGAGGTGACTCACAAAACCATATTGTTACAAAAAGGAGAGAAAAGTAAATGTAAATGGTAAGAGACAAAGTTATGGGCTTTGTGCCATAAAATGTAATACAGCCTTGTCTCTTAATGCTCACAATTACACTGGAAATATAGGAAAATATCAACATATTGTACATTATACAACATACCACAACATGCTAGCAGCATCTCTAGTGGTGGAGATTTTGGCAGCTACTGCACTGCAGAAAAAACACAGAAAACACAAATTCACTGAATATGATATAGTGATAATAATAGTATAAACAATGATAAAGTGGCAGCTTTTTAGATAAGGGAAAGTAAGGCCTGAAAAGTAATTGCCACAAATCAAAAAACAAATGGAGGAGCATTTGACAGCTACTTAGGTTAACTGGCAACAGGTCAGCAACATGACTGGCTATAAAAGGAGCTTTTAACAGAGGCAGAGTCTCTTGAATGTAAAGATGGGTAGAGGGTCAGCAATCTGTGACAAAGGGTCCAAAATTGTGGAGCTAGTTCAGAAAAGGTTTCCTCGGTGTAAAATTGAGGGAAAAAAAGAGGACTTTGAAGATCCTACTTTTACATTATATAATATCATCAAAAGGTTCAGCGAATCAGGAGGAATCTCCTGAAAACTGGACTTTTTTTAAATTAGGGTTGTAAGAGATCCATTCCTGCAGTGGCATAAATGAATCTCTCATAAACATGAACTCTGTTGAAGGGAGTGTCTCTGTTGTCAGCCTCCATACAAGCACTGCTATTAGACAGAGCTCTGTGTACCTGGGGCTGATGGAAATTAGAAGTTTGAGGTAGCAGGGTGTTTAAGTTTCCAAACCTTTACGCTAAAAAGTTGCAACTAACCCAACCTTTGATCTCACTGGGAAGCACAGGAAAGCATTTTATCAGTTTCAGAAGAACTTGTACTTTCATCATTCTTGTTTGGCCTTCAGGGGAACTAATTAGCTGTTTCCTCTCCGCTCAGTGTTTTTGGGCTGGACGTGGCAGCAGTCCGAGGTTAAGGGGTGGCACTGCCCACTGGGTAGATTACAGGTTTGGGTTGTTACCACGGCTTCTGGAACATGGAGCTGTGGGCATCACATGTGTTGGCAAAGGGTGCGGGCACTTCAGATGTGGTCAGGGACATGTGGAAACTTTCTAGGGTTTATCCTGCCCAGCCCTGTTTAGGGCTTCCAGGGGGAGAAAGAGAGAACAGGCATTACAGCAGTTGAAAACATGCATTTAGACAAACAAACATAGGCTTGTGTGTATACATGACTGTGTGTGTGTGTGTGTTTGTGTGTGTGTGTGTGTGTATGTGTGAACTCTTGGCTTTTGCTCTTCAGACAAACATGTATGTTTGTCATTATATTTGACAAACATAAACTAAAAACACAGTGTTGACATTTATGATTTATAAAATATCCGAATCATCAGTTTGCCTTATGTGACTGACTATTCCAAATAAATGCAGCTCCTCATGAACAGGTTAAACAAGCAAATAATGACAAGTTTACGCAGTAGAACTCTTATACTGACAGAAATTTAGGACAGGAAAATGGGAAACTTCTTGTCTAGCCTGGCTCCTACAATGTCTTCCCTTCATGCCTAAGAATACTGACAGACAGACACGTTGACTGAAAGCATCCATCAGACTGGCAGGTCTCTTTACATGCTGAGGACCAGGGACTTTGCAAATCCAATAATCATGTCAAAAGTCAAAGAAATGTTAAGACCAGTGGCAACAGTTCCCATGCTCTCCCGCTCGAACTCAACCAACCGTGCACTGCTAATCTTGTTGCTATAAACCCACCCATCCTACCGCAGCCCTGACTTATCCAGCCATATCTTTACTCTACAGGCCAAGGTTGACCTCCTGTGGCCAAGTTCCCTGCTTGGAAGATAATTGTTTATTTTGGACCCAAGTGCATGATGGTATCTCTTTAACATGCTCTATGGCAAACAGTGTAGACTGTGAGGGCAACACAGGCATGTGTGGCTCCATTTTTTAACTCACATTGACTGGCTGCTGTATAGATTTCCATAAACGATATGTGTCAAATGAATTTAGCACAGTTCTTTACAGACAAATACAATACAAATACATCATAGCCTCAGTTCTCAAAGCAATCTGTAGATGGTGGGGAAACGTGCAGCTGCCTCAGCCATTCAGCCTTCTGAGGTTTAGATTCAGACAAAAAGAACTGATTTAACTAAACACAATTTGTAGAAAAGTTTTGTTTTGTTTTTTTCTAAAATGCAATAAAAACTAAAGTCTGTAATCTGACAGTTTGTTTTGAGCTTTATTTATCTGAGTACAACAAAAGGATTTTCATTGTTTAAACAGAGCGGCTTAATTTTATTTAAGATTTTCTGTGATCAGACGAGTCCACATTTTATCTTGTTTCTGGAAAAATGGATTTTGGGTTCTCAGTCTCAAAGACCATCCAGATTATCGTCAGCCAAAGTTGCAAAAGCCTGCATCTGTGAAAGTATGGAGGAGAGTCGAAAAATGTAAGTATGTGTTAGGGTACCATCAACACAGAGGCATATTTTACAGAAACATATACTGACATCAGAGCAACATTTAGTCCTATGAAGTCTGGATATTTTAGCAAGACAATACTGATTCTGCAAAAACACAGTGTGTGTGTGCTTGCCTGTCCTGCCTGTAGTCTAGATCAGTTTCTTAGTGAAAATACAGTATATGAAGAGGAGAATCAGTGGTAACCACAGAATGTTAGGCAGATGAAGGCTTTTATACAGCAAGAATGGGCAAATATTCCAATTGCACCAACTAGCATCCTCCATTTCCAAATGATAAAAACATGGAATTAAAATTAAAGGTGGTGTCACACCTTTTTTGGAATGTGTGTGGGCATTAAACTGGACATTTAAATTTGGTTATTTTTTCTGGAAAGGGGGTTTGCATATACAAAGTATATAAATAAATACAATATTTCTTTTAGAACCATCTGCAAAACAAAGCATCCTCAATAAATTAATATGACCACAGAAGTGGATGATAAATAGTTAAAGAATAGTGAAAGGGTGAAATTTACAGAGGTGCATGTGATAATGTTTGTTAGTAGTGAAAGCCGAGTGTGTTACAGGTACTTCAAGGCACATATGCATATGTGCATGCGATTCTATGTGTTCTCTTTTTTAAGCATTCCATTGTTCTTTTCTTCAAGTGTGAGCTGCTCTGGGAATCGCCATTCCTCTTAGAGAGATTACAAGAGAACGTGCAGGGGCACATCTTAAAATGTTTTATTGGGGTGCCCGATTAGATTATAGGGGTGGCCATTGCCTCCCCTGGCCACCTCTGACTGTATTTTGGCTAATGAAAGAGCATATATAACAAATGTTATATTATAGCCTCTATATAACTATAATAACTCATGTATTTTAAGACGTTTTACCCATATATCTCACATGGTCAGCTGTGGCAGATACTGTAGTAGAACAGTGGTGCAGCTGCCATACCAAACACACACAAAGTCTGAAATGAACAGCTGCTTCTCTGAAAAATAGAAAATCTTTTTTTGATAATTGGGGAAGGTTGTAATATAGAGCTGCTTGTGTCTGTTTGAGGTCTGTTAAGTACAGACTGCTTCATGCCTTGGCTAACGACAGATGGATCAGAGCTTCAGTGCCCAAAATAACCTATGCACTTTTCACAGTCGAGCAAAAATGATTTACTGCTGTCAGCTAAATAACATTCTTTCTAACGATTAATGTTTACATGTTGTTTTGTTACAGAAATCACATAAGGGAAACATAAATAACATAAATAAACATTTTTTTATTCAGAAAAAACCTAATAATATTCTGAAGTGTGCCTGTGGTTTTGCTAATGATGAGTCTTACATCAGGACCCTCAAATTTCAACCCTGTTGCCTTAATCTGTCCTGCATGCTTTTCTACTTCCTCTAACAGTGCTTCTCGTGTGATCCAGCACATATTTTGCAACCTCAGAAGCGTTTTAACACAGTCAGATACACAGAAAGTGCCGGTGGCTTGGAAAGGCTGTAAATTGTGGTGGCTGGGCCAAGCATCCATGGATATGATCCAGAGCTGAGACGTTTACAATGTAGCTTTCCTTCATTCTTAGCAGTCAGCAATAGTAGCTGGAAAGTTCAGACTCAAGTCTTTTATGGATGGGGAGAACATAAAAATGCCCACCATATAATGGCTCACTTGCAGAGAATAGTAGGAAATGCTGTTCTCATTTCGCTGTATGCATGTACCAGTGCTTTGGGGATTAATCTTCCCCTTTTAAAGCAGAGGAACTACAGCTGAATTGGTGTGATCACACTCTCACTGCTTTCTTTCTTTCTTTAACGTGCACCACCTCTTCTCAGTGAGATCTTTGTCTCCGCTGTGATGTAAAACCTCAGAGGTCAAAGGTCAGACTCTTCAGGGTTCCCTGACCTTGACACTAAAGGTTTTTCATTTTGAGGTCAGGGGTGAGCAAGATAAAAGGCAAAATAAAAGACAGAGTGAAGCAGGATATTAGTCTGGACCTTGCTGTGAGTGTTTTTGAGGATATGCAGCGGTGCAGTGGTGGAAGCCGACCTCACACTGGTGTGTGAGCTAACAGAACAGCGGACCAACAGAACAGAGGACACATAAGACCCACCACCATTAGAGCTGCTTTACTATCAGTCCATACTGTTGTTAAGACAATCTATTTCTTGTTGCAAAGTATGCAGATAATTATAATAATAACAATACAATACAAGTTTGTTTTTTGCACTGTCTAGATTTAAGATTTAATAAAATCTTTTAAGAAATAAGCTGCTTTGCTTTCTTTTGGATAGTTATATAAAAATATTCACATCTTTCTATTTGTAACAGAAGATTGTTGGCCTTAATTTACAGTTTACTGATATGGGAGGTCATGTAAAGGAACCGTGAGAGCTGCTATTCAGCTACTCTTCTTTATCTTTACACTTTCCGATAATAAATATTAGGAAACCATCCTTTGCCAGAACATCTCGAATGGCAAATAAAGTGCTTAAAGAAAGCGTTTGTAGAGAGCACATTTAATGTAGTTGCCTTTGAAGATGGTAAACTACCCATTATGAAATCAAGACCTGATGAGCATTTGAAAGTCTACACAGCCACAATCTGGTCACAGCCATTAGGCTGGGCAGGTTAAGTTACTTTTGAAAGAGCTGGCCATCATCACTGACTCATGTTGGTGGATTGTATCTTTACGTGAACAGTGAATGGTGAATGAGAGCTGTGGCTGTGTTGAAAGACTGCTCGCCATTTTTAACAAATGCGACACTGCAGGGGCAAACACCACTGCTGTGAGTTACAGAGAGCTGCACAGTGACATCAGGAAAAAAAAAACAAAAAAATGAGCATTCATCACTGTAGAGGTAGGTACAAAAAAACTTCTGTCATGGATCTTTTGTAAAATAGCATCTTTATCTTTCTCTGCTTCAAAGAAAATTCACAATTGCAGTGACTGATAGTATGTCACCACAACCTGCCAGTTAAATGCACCTAAGAATGTCTGACAGCTCTGTTCAAATAAGTCAGTCTAGAGATACGTGAATCAGGCCTGTGCCGGCCTGTACTGAAAGTCACTAAATCAGGCACAAAATCGGCTGGAAAGAGAGTTGATTTGTGTGTATGTTTGTAGGGCATGGCGTTCTCCCTGGAGGAGCGTCAGCAACTGGGGATCCACGGCCTGCTGCCTCCCTGCTTCATCAGCCAGGACGTCCAGCTGCTCCGAGTGCTCAGGAACTATGACAGGAAGAAGGATGACCTGGATAGGTGAGACACAAACACAGCTGGAAAACCTTATCTATGTACTATCAGCCTGAAATGAGCAGTTCCTGCTTTGGTGCAAACTGAGATGTAACATGTGGAAACAGAACATGAGAAGGGGATCAGCCCTGTGAGATCTGCATCTGCTTCCTAACTCAACATATTTTGCCCATTTCCATCTCTTCCCTGTGTTCTTATATCTGTGATGGAGTAATAGTAAGAACCATTTCAGTTCTACGATATTTAACAGGCTTCATCAAGATGTTTAGTGTTGTAGCTGTTAAGATTTTGCACTGCAATGTCACATGCTAAGGTTTTAGTCTTGGGCTCTTTGATGAACACAATGAGGCCTCAAACAGGAGTCACAGCCCAGTTTATGGTTTTTTAGTATTATTTGTTTTTAAAATTGCCTCTTCCTGCAGGCTCCATCTCACAGTCAACTGTTCTGATAGCTGTCAGCTTTTAATGTTAAGGATGAGTGAACTGCCTGTGAGACAGCATTTCCCACCATAGCAACATGGCAGCAACAACACCATAAAACAGTCATTATGAGCTCATCAGTCCTATTCCCATGCCCTAGCAATGTCACTGACACAATCTGTCTTCATGTGTTCCAGCTTTGGGCTTCAGTCCCACGGATTAGAGGCTGCCATTTGCCTGACACTGCTCAAACCTGCAGTGTTTATATACAGTCTGCTCCTTGACTCTCAGTGCTTGGTATTTAATAACAGCCCTTAATATTTCTTAAAAAAAAAAAAAACATTTCACTAATTCCTTATATAAACTTATATAATGTATACATTCATTCTACACAGATTGATATATTTGAGGTGTATTTTGATGATTATAACTGATTACTAATGAAAACCCCAAATTCAGTATCTCGGAAAATTTAAATATTACTTAAGACCAATACAAAGAAAGGATTTTTATAAATCTTGGCCAACTGAAAAGTATGAACATGAAAAGTATGAGCAAGTACAGCACTCAATACTTAGTTGGGCTCCTTTTGCCTGAATTACTGCAGAAATGCGGCGTGGAGTCGATCAGTCTGTGGCACTGCTCAGGTGTTATGAGAGCCCAGGTTGCTCTGATAGTGGCCTTCAGCTCTTCTGCCCTGTTGTGTCTGGCATATCACATCTTCCTCTTCACAATGCCCCATAGATTTTCTATGGGGTTAAGGTCAGGCGAGTTTGCTGACCAATCAAGAACAGGGATACCACGGCCCTTTAACCAGGCACTGGTAGATTTGGCACTGTGTGCAAGTGCCAAGTCCTGTTGGAAAATGAAATCTGCATCTCCATAAAATTGGTCAGCAGCAGGAAGCATGAACTGCTCTGAAACATCCTGGTATACAGCTGCGTTGACCTTGGACCTCAGAAAACACAGTGGAGCAACACCAGCAGATGACATGGTTCCCAAGCCTTCACTGACTGTGGAAACTTTACACTGGACCTCAAGCAACATGGATTCTGTGCATCTCCTCTCTTCCTCCAGACTCTGGGACCAATTTCCAAAGGAAATGCAAAGTTAACTTTCATCAGAGAACATAACTTTGGAGGACTCAGCAGCAGTCCAGTCCATTTTGTGTTTAGCCCAGGCGAGACGCTTTGGACAGTGTCTGTTGTTCAAGAGTGGCTTGACACAAGGAATGCGACAGCTGAAACCCATGTCTTGCATACGTCTGTGCGGAGTGGTTCTTGAATCACTGACTCCAGCTGCAGTCCACTCTTTGTGAATCTCCCCCACATTGTTGAATGGGTTTCGTTTCACAATTCTCTCCCGGGTGCGGTTATCACTATTGCTTGTACACTTTCTTCTACCACATCTTTTCCTTCCCTTCGCCTCTCTATTAATGTGCTTGGACACAGAGCTCTGTGAACAGCCAGCCTCTTTTGCAATGACCGTTTGTGTCCTGCCGTCACTGTGCAAGGTGTCAATGGTTGTCTTTTGGACAACTGTCAAATCAGCACTCTTCCCCATGATTGTGTAGCCTACAGAACTAGACCATTTAAAGACCTTTGCAGATGTTTTGAGTTAATTAGCTGATTAGAGTTTGGAAAAATCCTTTATTTGTATTGGTCTTAAGTAATATTCTAATTTTCTGAGATACTGCATTTGGGGTTTTCATTAGTTGTCAGTTATAATCATCACAATTAAAATAAATAACACTGGAAATATACCAGTCTGTGTGGAATGAATGTATACATTATACAAGTTTCACTTCTTGAATGGAATTAGTGAAATAAATCAACTTTGTGAAGATATTCTAATTATATGACCTGTGGAAGCACTGTGTTTATGATCTGAGATGATGGAGTGAGTAAAGCACCTATTGTGACTTTGTTGTCAACAGAGGAAATGGATGTTCAAGGGATTTACCAGCTTAAATACTGCATGGTATAAAATATGCCAGCTAAGAGGAAGCCAATGAGGTTGTTAGAGGTTGTTAGAAAGCAGTACCAAGCCTAAAATGAACCCAGCACAGCAGAGCTGGATGATTACTCATGCTACAGTAAATTGGGATCGGGATAGATTGTGTCGTGGCTGCGAAAGTAGGTAGACTTTAAAGGAAACACAGCACTCAGTAAGTCAGCGGGCTTTATAAAGCAGTGTGTACTGTAAATATTCCTGTTTCCTGGGTGTGGGGGAGGTTCACACCTTTTAAGGTAAAGAATGGAGAAAGACATCTTCCTTATAATGTGTGCCAGCATGAAACCAAACAATAGAGCACTTCATAAATTGTTTTTGGGGATTTGATGTGGGGACTTAATTATAGTTAGGTTTGAGTAGTAGTTTTAGTAGAGACAGAACAACTTAGTAACAGTGAGTAAGGTCATCAATATCTCATCAAAATATCTAATTTCTGTGCTCAGAATTCTTAAAAGGACATATTTTACACAAGATGATCAGTTGTCGTTTGCCTTTCACTCTGCCTGTGAAAGTAAATTTACTTAAGTACTTGACAGTCACAGTTTTCAGGTACTTCTCCTTGAGAATGTACTTTGACTTCAATACATTTCAAGAGCAAACTCCATTACCTGTATCTAAGAATGACAACTTCAATTCAACGTAAATAAAACAGAATGCATTGATTAGCAATAGAGCATAAAAACATATCAGATATTGAAATTTACCATTTCGTGGAAAATATTAGCATATCTTGAATTTGATGGCAGCAACACATCTTAAAAAAGTTGGAACATGGTGATGTTTTACCATTGTGTAGCATCCCCTGTCTGGATATGTCTGGGAATTGAGACCAGTTGCTGGAGTTTAGGAGAGGAATGTAGCTTTTTTGGAATTGGGGTTATATTTCAGCTATAATTTAGATTATTTTTAATTCCTCTTAGAGAGATCTAAAAGTTGCCTGGTTTACTCTTCAGTTTTTAACAGCATGGCAGGATGAAAATATGGCGAAACAAATTTCCTGATCTTTCAGCTTTTATTCCAACAACAATCATTGTTATGAATAACAATATTTTCATCATGAAAAAGCATATTCTATGTGAAAGTAAAGCAGCTGTATTGAGCTTTTCAAATCTTTCAATATAAAAAAAATGCTTTCTTATAAAAAGTTCTAATGAATCAATAGATACTATACTGTAGTACCATGCTATAGTGGAGTCTAAGCCAAAGTCTATGGCATTTTGCCATGACAGTCTATGGCAAAATTTATTTGAGCTCCGTACTATAGGGTGTAGAGAAACCCTTCATGTTATAAACTGCATGTGGCAGGAGCTAATTTGGTTCACCAATATGAAAACTCTTCTTTTCAAGAGCAGCTGTCACCACTGTGCATTGTGCAGCTGCTGTGGTCTAACCTATAGCAGAGAGGGGCGTGCATGCTCTTTATCCGCTCAACAAGAGACACCTTGTGCTTTTGGCTTTATGGAAACTTCTCTGATTAGGAGGAGAGCCCTTTCTGACGTACTCTGCTTAATTTAGGTCACATGCAAACCTTCCATTCCTGGTTTACATTTAGAACAAAGAGCTTGTGTAGGATACATTGGATTAGATTGTGCATTTTGTTCTGAACATTCGGCACAAAATGTTGGATATAAAAAAAACCTGCCCAAGATTGTCCCTGACATTTTTTACTTTTAAACAAACGTGATTTTACATTTGATAAACACTTACCTAATCTATCAGGTATGAGGGGTTATGGTGTTGAAGATTAACATGCAGTGTCTTTCTCGCTTGCTCCTCTCTGTCTTCTATCCCAGATATGTGTTCCTGATGGGGCTCCAGGATCGCAGCGAGAAGCTCTTTTACCGGGTGCTCTCGTCAGACATTGAACGATTTATGCCCATCATTTACACCCCGATTGTCGGCCTGGCCTGCCAGCAGTATGGCCTGATATTTAGAAGACCGAGGTGAGTCGCACTCACAGAATGTTTTGTTCCCTATTGGCCTATAAAATAATAGATTTCGAGGCAAATAAACCCAACATCCATTAAGACACTGTTTGGTTTAGCTTATTTCCCACTGACTGGAACAAGCAGTAGGCTAAAAGGCAGCCAAATAATAGAGATTTTTTTCTCTTCTCAGCCTGTCAGCCTTTCACCACTCAGTTATGAAGTGTTTTATAGTATTTGTTGTTTTATTGGTTTTGTTGTGCCACTTGGTATCTGCCAGTATTTTATATCGAGTGCTGGCTGGGTGACACCAATATTTCCACTGCTTTAGGGTGTCTCTCTTTCAAATTGCATACACTGGAAACAACTGTTCTCAGGGTTCTATCTATCACATAGAACCCACTGGTCACTTCATATAAATATTTGTCAGCTGAAATTCAGAATTGTGGGTGGAATTAAAGCAGCCACGTCAACAGGTCGTTGTTTGTCCATGCTTTTGTCTAAGTCTTTTCTGATCCAACCCCCCTACTGTGTTGGTAGGATGGAATCATTTGTTTGTAGTTTTAAACCTGTCAGAAGTCACTGTTGAAGTTGTACAAAACCTCAATGCTTTTTCACCCAGAGCTGTCTAAACGTCCATGATCGACCCGTCCCCAAATGTCTCTGTTTTACTGTCAGTGAATGTTGTCCAGTTTGTTCTGCCACCACAGTGATATTGGTGCTTTAAGAGAACACAACACATTCTGTAAGTGTTTTGATGCATTTGGTTTAAAAGAACAATATGCAAACCAAATAGCTTTTTTGTGATTTAATTACCTTTTTGGGACACTGTTTTCCATGAAGCTTTATTAAATGACCAAGCCCAAAAATATTTAGCTTATCAAATTATTTTATATATTACAGTCTGAAACTAAAGGACTGTATAAAGTGCGTGTATGGATGCCATGTTCGAGTGGGTCTTTGATACAATAAAATTGGATCCCAATTTGGAGGCTTTCAGCTGGAGTTTGGTTAGAGAGCTCAGCTTGAAGCAAATTGCTGTAAGTTGCTGAAATCGGCTCAGGGCTCACCTTGAGTGGATTGTGGCTCTGTTCTTAGCAGACAGACATTCATTGGTTTCCCCTTCTCTCCTACTATAAACACACTTCCAGTGTCCCACTCTTTCACACACACACATCCCTCGACTCGTATCTGTTTTCTCTCAAAAAGGTTCATTATGTCCAAGACTATTTGACAAGTACACACCCTAAGCTGTCACTAACAGGTTGTAAATGAGTTTTGTTCTCAGTGGTGCATTCGGGGTCACGTTCATTTTCACTTTACTGTCTTCCTGAATTTTACCTTACTCGGGCAGTTACAAGTAATGGTTTTGTTTTTACTCTAAAAGGTTAGAAAAAGACCACCCTGGACAAATTTCGTAAGCTCACTTACAGCTATTATTAATCATCACTAACTCCTGTAAGCAAGTAAAATGACACATATAACCCAGTAATCCACATGCCAAAACAAAGTTTTGAGCTGTTGTTGGTTGCCAGCAAACATTATTCCATTGTTGAGGACTGGACAGTCAGCAGCTTAGTAAACTAATGTAAAAATATCCATATCGAATGGAATTTCAGAGAGATGCTTTAACCCCAGTTTTATAATAATGCAGGGAGTAGTCTCAGAGGTTTGAGTATTTTCCCCTAATGTGGACGTACTGTCCAGCAGTGCCACATTTGTATTTATTTAGTGCTGGTTAAATTTATATTATCACCAAGGGTCTGTTTGATTAGCTGTGAAACCCCAGTTTTCTTACTTTTGTCCAAACAATTCTACCTCGGGTACTTTAAAACATTTAGATCCTCCACTTCTCCCATGCACATAACTGTGTTACCCAACAGCTTCTCTTCGTTATCCTTGAAGAACTATGTGGAAAATATTTCTAGCATGCTTCCCTCCTTCTCACAGTGAGCTGGTTGGCAGAGTCATATTTACACTCCCTCAGTCTCAGAGCACAGTGGGCCAAAACCTGTTGCCAGAGGCCCACAGGGTCGGGACTTGGAGATCTAGGAAATGTGCATTAAGGGTCAATTAGAAGAATACACACATCATACTTTAAAATATACACTAATTGTCTCTTAGGATTTCAGCGAGGACAGATCAGAAGTTAACCATCTGATTCTCTCGGCTCTTTGTGTACACTCTATTTGTAATGCACTGTAATGCATTTTAAAGCTAGAGTATGTTGTACGGTATGTATTCCCCAACCACTGGAATAAATACTAGGATACTAAAAGTTGGATACTATAAAAGATCCTATACAAGTTAAGAAAACACAAGGCAAGACACACAGAATATGTATACGGACAATGGCCAACATATACATTATATAGAGGTTTTAATGCAATGTGTAAGCAGCACAGCAAAAGTTTCATTAATGTGGCACAGTAGTTGTGGACTATGGGGCCAAAGGAAGTCAATGGGGGATCTGGGTCTGGAAGACCAAGTTGTTGTCAACAACAATTGGGTAGTGCATAGTGAATCCTGTAATGGAGTAGTTTTTTGTGTGTGTGTGTGCGTGAGCGTGTGCGTGTCAGACCACCATGGCAGCAGGTCTCTAATCACTAGCTCTCATGTATAAAGACTTTCTGTGTGAAATCAGCAGCCTCTGCTTGTCTTCTCTGACTTTACCAGCTAATCTGCCTCATGGAGACTAAACAAGCTGCCACTCGGCTCTGTACCAGAGGCTAAAGGCCAAGCACCATTAAGTGTCAAAACACGGCCGATTCACTGATCTTTACCTGGGCCAGAGGCAGGAAGGAAAGGAAGAGAAAGGGGCACATTCACATCGTTAGAAGATTAGTGGACATGCTTACTTTTATTGGTCTGTAAGCTCATGAGCAGACACAGTGTTTAGGCAGAGAAAATGAGTCTATCTTCATCACAGACAGTTTGTTTCTGTTTTCACCATAAATGTAGGTTGTGTGCTTTGTTTAACAGCTGAAAGTACTGTGCTGTGATGGATGCCAGTGTTTCGCAGAAAACGGTATTGCATGAAAATAGGTTCATGAAATAGGTCAGTCATTCCCAGTGTCACTGTGCCCCATGTGCTGTTACGTAGTAACTGTTACGGAGTGTCTAAATAAACTTGTAATAGCCCTCAGAGTAACAGTCTGCCAGTTCAAGGGCCTCTCTAGGTAAGTGACACAAAGTAATCCATCTTTCTGATGGACTTAAAGTAGGTAGTCCATTAGTAAATAGCAGGTTAAGGTTCAGGAACTCTGCACTACTACAACTGTCTGTCAAGAACTGGAAGGAAAAATATTATTAAACCCCCCCAGAGACAAGACACAGTACAGACAAGGTGCTGTCTTTTTCTCCCACAACCCAGTTCCCTAAGCAATTTGTTCTACAGAGCTAAACTGCAATCTAATAAACAATCAAAATACTTTTTTGTAGGGAAAAATTGGGAATAATTATGGTTTAATTGTAACTGGATTATGTTTTCTCTTAACATGAAGATATGTTTAAGTTACAGTGTGCTACAGTAATATAAGTCATTCTTCTCTGCTCTGCCAAGTCCTCCCCCTCCCTGCTCTAAAACACCTTTACTTCACTCTTTACACTAAAAAGTCAACGGGTTGTCCCTTCAGGGGTCACCACAGCGGAACGTGTAGATTTGGCACAGTTTTTACGCCGGATGCCCTTCCTGCCGCAACCCTCCCATTTTATCTGGGCTCTAGATCATTACCAAGGTGGCCCTTGGTGGCTGGGCAGGCCCACACCTGGTGGGCTGGGATTCAAACCCACGGGCTTCTGCCTCGCAACCCAATGCTCTACCATTGAGACACCAGGCCCCCACTTCACTCTTTACACCTCAATTTTAAAAGTGCTTGAAATGAAGGAGATATCACTGAACCGCTGTTCAGTGAGTCTGGCACCACACCTCTCGACACTAAGAGAAGTGTTGCACACTGTAATTCGTGTACACAGTAAGTTGCAGATATGTTGATACTAAATATATATCTAAAATGTACCAAAACAATGGAGTTGACCCAAATATCTGAGCTTACAGAACAATAACCACTGTTGGTCTATACTGTTACATTAGGTACTCTCAGGTGGGACATTGTGATATTGCTCTGGCTAAATACAGGACAAATGAGGAAGAATGAGCACCACAGTCCTTGGGCCACTTTAACTTTTTCTGCCATGTAACATGACCTCATCCAGCAACAGGGTGTGTTTGCCAAACACACACACATGCCAGTGTATTTTTTTTTTTGCTGATCTTAGCATTTACCACTAAATCCCATCTGCTGTCTGATAACTCTTAAATGTACTATTGCAGAATTGTACATTTTTCGTCTCTGACCATCCCATAACAAACAAATCCTCCAGGACGACTTTCTGAAGCACATTAAAATACTAACCATTAACTTATGCACCAGCACAGTCTTTTCTATGCAGCTTTAAGCCAGGGACATGCTTCTTTGGGCAAACTCTGCAAACACCCCCACACCCTGAACAGACCCCTCCAATTACATTATTGCAGTCAGTCCACAGGCCTTGGCCTTGCAAGCTGTGGCTGCACTGGCTCTGTATTTCTCATTGTTGCTGACTGGGTCATTGGTCTTGTATAACCTCAAACCAACCACTTCCATTCAGACCTCCTTCCAAAACACACCAATAATCAGATAATCAATGTATATATGAAGTCCTGACATAAAAGCAGATAAACCCAAAACACACACTGTATTTTACC
This sequence comes from Channa argus, assembly GCF_033026475.1. NCBI lineage: Eukaryota > Metazoa > Chordata > Actinopteri > Anabantiformes > Channidae > Channa > Channa argus. Next base: position 21,116,487 of record NC_090203.1, read on the forward strand.
AACCAACTCGTGGTGATAGTCTTTTTAGAGTGGTTGCCATGTCTTGTGTCAGGTTTAGGATGACTTGCTTAGCAACATCTTTACCTGCTTAAATGCAGGAATGATATGTTTGATATTTAGTGATGGTGAGCACCTACCAAATAATTATCTTCATGTATGATGCTCCCAACCCGTGGAAATGCTTACTTAGCCATTTTAAACCGCAAAGACTTTAGACGAGGATGTGGAGACGCAGTGGGAGGCGGATTTTTATTGATTCATAGTACAAAATTACAGTCTGTCAAAAATGAGCCGCATAGTGTAGACTGTAACACAATCTGCGTGAGATTGATTGGTATGAAACTGCAAAGGAATAACATGCTCATGTTTCAGTATCCCCTCAGTAAAGTTATCAGAATACAGCCAAATTTTAGTTTTGCAGTGCTGCTGTTTGCTTAGGTCAAAGGGCGATCTGCGGGAGCTTATGGAGTCCTGATGGAAGGCATCAGCTGAGGGTGTCTCAGCCACGTCTAAGGTGGAACCTGCTGGATGAACTGTTCCAAACTTGCAGATTTGGAGCTTTTGAGATGTGATCTCACACAATTTGGGCCCACACACAGTGTTACATTCCATTTGCATGAGATAAACTACTTCATTTGGATTGATGAGCATTCAGAAAATACCCTTGGCTTTTGGATCATTCATCCATACAATTATTGAACCTTGATGACCTGCTCAAAGCCATGAACAAGAAATATCTGCTTGTTTCACATACTGTAAATTAATTCCAGGGAGAATTTGTTCCCTATTTATGACTGACTACATGACTTTGTTTACCACAGTTTTTTCTTTTTTGGTAAACTGTCAAAAAAAGCTCAGAATATGTGTTGGTTCAATGCGAGAAGAATAAATGGCCACTTAGAAGAGAGAAGTAGAGCGGAGAGAAATGGTTTGAAACTATACTAATCCATGAAGAATGTGCACATTTGGGAATAATTCCGGTCTGAACTTTAGGGCTCAGAGGACTGTAACTCCAGTTTTCCTGCAGTATTCCAGTTATTACCCAACTTAAATCCACAGCAGTGTGACAGTGTACTGTGTAAACATGGAAAGTAATCAAAATAAATATGTGTTTTTAATAACTGTCTACTCAACTAAGACTACCTGGCTGAATTGTCAGTGACCTACAGGAATAGGGAGAATTGCTAATTCAAGCTGCCATAACTTTCCATCACTGAGAGGGGTGTACTGTAGCATGCCTGAAGAGCAAAGTTCTGTAGTTGGATTTGGCTCTTGAGGAGAAAATCCAAATTGTTCCATTGTGTCTCTAAGAAACAACAATGAAATCATTATAAACATATTAATTTAGGTTTTGGTGGTCAACCTTAAACCCTACCTCTGTCACCATTTCACCTCCCCCCAGAGCTTTCAGTGTTTCAGTTGACTTAATAGTGGTCTGATTCCAACCAGGGTCAATGAAAGCATCAGTTGCCAGGTCAAGGCATTGTCATCTGAAACTTGGATAAGTTATACAACAAGACTTAAATAAAAACTAAAAGTACAAGGTGAAGAACAGACAGGTATTGTAGCTGCATGGTGTTGCAGGCAATTGAGCGCATAAGGTTATTTAGGTTAATCATTATTTTGATGTATTTGTTGGTGCTTCTTAGTATATGGCTGTTCAACTGTACATCTGCTGCTACAGCAATAAAATATTTGTGCTCTCCTCCAAGAACAAAACCTGATACTGCATCTTTGCATTGACTGCTTGGAAATGACATTAGTTCTCCATCAAAAGTCTACCGCTAACATCTGGTTGCAGACTAAATAACTATAATGCATTGCAAAAAGTTGTACACTAATATGTCATTGGGCTGCCTTTAGCTTTGATTCTGGCAGGCGCTGGCACGGCGTTGTTTTGATGAATTTATGCAGTGATACAATATTTATTTTGGTGATGCATGCAGAGATGCATGAATTGTCTTGGATTAATGGGAGAGTCGGTCCAATGTGTAAAATCTTCTCCAGCACATCACAAAGATTCTCAGTGGGGTTCAGGTGGCTAATCCATGTCTGAAAACAATGCCTCATGCTCACTGAACCACTCTTTCACAATTTAATCCTGTCATTGTCATCTTGAAATATGCCAGTGCCATAAGGGAGAAAAATATGCATTGGTCATTCATTATATTCTAGTAGTCAGCTTTTCATTGCTGCGGTCAATGCACTAATTATCTAATGAAAGTCTTTACTTATTACCTACCTATATGTCTAGGTGGTGACTTTTTTCAGCCAGGCAGTGTTGTTAGCTACAGAATTTTAAACAATGTCCTTCTGAAAATATGACTCGTTTGTACCACGTACCTACTGTATTTTATAAGAAGACAGTCTCTTTCTTATATTTCCCAAATGCTGTTTTTTTACTTCTAATGATATGATTTCAGTTTAGCTTTTTTGGACCTGAATGGTGCATTAATACAAATTCCCATCAAAAGCAGGAACTAAATTACAGAGCAAGGCTCTGTTTTGCTGCTCATACTGTCTCCACTGGTCAAATACACAGTGGTAATATTTCACCAGCCCACACTGGAAAATACGACTTGCTGATCATCGTGTGAAGCTTATTTGTTACACTGAGTGAGTCACTGTCAGCCTGGTTTGTAGTTTTAAAGGAAATGCTGAGCCGTCTTTTTAGCATGGACGAGAATCCATTCAACATATGTCACAAAAGTTGGCAACAAGGTCAGATGCTTTCTAATGGCTTTATTGTTAATTTAAGAAGAAGTAGAGGAAAAAATTGAATATGATGATTTAAAAGCACATGCAGATGAGGATATTCAGAATTACATCATAGAACTCAGAGATAATGAAGGTTAATGAGCTCAATACAATTCCTTACCGCTCTGTTACTGCAAGTTACTGCAAATTGAAAGAAAACTATATCTTTTTTATTAGACCTGTCAGAATGTAAATGTGTATGTATAGCTCACTTGCCAAAGCAGATGCAGATGGACACTTAACAGAGTTAGTGTAGGATGGTTGCCAGTCCCTGAGCAGAGTGGTTTCTCACCACCAGTAATCACTGGCCTCGTTACTGTGGGACATGGGCACCAGAGGGATGCATGTGATGTAATACAGTGTATGTATGTAATGCATATGTATGTAAGCAGGGTAATAGGACAGTCGCACATAGTTTAAGATCCTGGATCCTGGATGTGGTGGCCACAAACTGCATGTTTAAAACAATGTTATCATCACTTTACTCACTGGTGTGCTTCTCACTAGCCCCAGCCACACACCGGTACACAGAGAGAGAAATCTGGAAAGTCATGGTGTAGTGGTCACTAAAATCACAAGTGCATGTAAAAAAACAGAAATTCCCTCTCAGGATTTAAAGAATACTGCGTAGAAAAGATGAAACGAAGATGGACTGATGAGTGGTATAGCTCACTTGTTATGAAATGTAGACATACACACCACAACCATAATTCATGGAATCCAGCTTTGCGTCCCCATGGATGGAATGGAAACTGAAAACCAAAATGTCGATTTATCACAGCCCATGCTTATTGGCAAGTTGTCATTTTAGTCTTAACTGAATGATGCAAATACTGCCAAAGAGTGTAACACCAGTCCACTCATCTGCAAAATACTGAACGAACCATGTAACCTCAATAATGGTCTGTTTAAAAATGTGCACTATGTGGGTTGTGTGTGCCTGTGAGGACGATGGAGCTTGAAGGTTTGTTGTCACGGATCCCAGTTGCCTACCTTATTCACTGTGGTGCCTGATTTTCCAGGTGGGGTACTCTGCAAATTAGTATTTTTTTCTGTATTACCAAGAATTAACATGGGAGCCAAAGTGCTATTAGCATTAAGCTAATTACCTATTATAATCCTTTCAATGGTAACAATAGGAACTACTTGTAGGCATATTGGCTTGGCCCCCTTATCAGACAAAATAGGTTTTATCCTGAATACAGCTATTATGACATCTTAGCTGGAGACAGAGGGTGTTTAGCTTAGCTTTGCATAAAGACTGGAAGCATCATCATCATTCCATGCCTCAGAGCTCCCAGACACAAAAGTTTTTTCTGGTTTCTTTTTCGCAAATATAGGAAGTTTCAAAAAGGAAAAAGTAACTTATGGAACTGACAAACTTTATTTACAGTTGTAAAGCCTGTAAAACTCTGAACTGAAGTTCATATCATAATCATCACCGTTTATGGCAGGAATCGTACCTTCATTTAATTTACACAAGACAATGCATCTGTAAATGAATGATACCCACAGTAAATATCTGTTAGTGCTCTAGTTAATGAATGTTGTGACATTATAATGCTCCTAGTTTTGACAGCTCCATTAGCGCTCAGCTCAGCTTTGGCTGTGAACACTTCTAATGTTGTCATGTATTTGGCTCAAGGTCAAAAACCGACAACTTGAAGCTTTCCGTCTGCACTCACGGGGCATGTAAGACTTCCAGACTGTAATCAACTTCCACCTATATAACAAACAGTAATTTAGATGGGATTTTAGAGCAGTAAGAGATGTAGGCATTTTACTTGAGTGTACTGTTTATTAGAACTGTTTATTAGCTCGATTCACGGTTGTACTGTAAAGTGCTTCCGCCTGTCCGAGCTTTGTTATTGTGTTATGTTTCTCAATGGGAAAAGTTACTGTGAGAATGCACGCACATTAGCCGCACTCCGTGACCCATGCTCATTCCTCTGGTGCTTATGTTAGAGAGCTCTGTATATTCTTAATGTCAACACAGCATTAAATGTAACTGAGAAAACAAGTCAACTACTTGTATCTGACATGATCTCACATCTCCTGGAATGACTAAAATCTGAAATAATAAAAAAGGATGTACTACACTGTCATGGCTTTACTTATTGGAAAGGAGAAAACTGCAGCAACATGCTATTAATTTGTATTGGTAATAGCTTACAGTACTTTGCATTGCATCATGGAAGCCTTGTACAAACTGTATCAGAGGTGCATTGTGAAATTGATTAGATAATTAAGATCTATATTTATTGACATAAATGCTACATATGTTGAAGATATTTAAATGTGTCATTTTTAATATGTAACCAAAAGAAATTAGGTTTTTCCTTAAATGTGTTTGATCAGCTACAACATTATTGTGCTCAGCTAAGGAAAAATGTAATGCTGGCTATGATCAACATGTGCCACCAGGTGGTATTAATGTTGTGGCTTATCTATGTAAATCTAAGCTCCTACTTCCCCAAAGAGCTGCATGGTACCCAGTGAACTCACAGCCCATGTGACCCTAAAAAACACAATGAATGATAATTGAAAATTGGCCCTTTGGGTTGTTCTGGATCATCTCAGTGTGTGATGATTTGTTGTGCCATTGATGTAGATTTACAGTTGCTCTGTCTGACCTCTCAAAAAAATGGGGTTTGACCCCAAGTAACTAATCCTTTCGACTGTCTTTGATCTGTTTTCATACTGCGGAACTCGACCTTTCTCCCCTGGCACTCCAAACATTTACTTTGATTTAGGTCACCAGGCAGAGTTTTCTTGTTAGGGAGTTGAAATATGTCACGTTTAGGACCAACTTGGGGTCACATGGTACCACATTCCTCTTCTACCACGTTCCCTGTGATCTTCTTTAACGCATCCATCAAACATGATGGATTTTAAATACAAATATATACAATGCATTACTGTTCATGAATGAGCTTAGTAATTTATATATAACATATAAAACATGAACAATTTGAATGGTTGCTGAATTAGTAAATTAACATACATTAAAAGTGCATAAACCCTGCAGTACAATACACTTGTCTTTGCCAAATGTCTACATAGTTTTAACTTCTCATTTGGTGTCATATACTACATAGGTACAAATATCTTCTTATCTATAAGCCAGAAGAATTGGAGAAGAATTGGAAACTCTTAAAGTGCTTCTCCATCTGTTTTGTAGTGGACATCGCAGATCTACTGACACTGCCCCAGACGTCCATAAAATTGAATCCACATTTTTCTGTGAATGTCAAGGAGAATACAATGGATCATAAATCACCTATACAGTGTTTAATATTGTCATAACCTGTCTCCCATCTGTATGTTTGAGCTGTACGTCTGTTTCCAGTGAGAAAGATGATCGACTGTATTTGCAGATTTGAAGATTTTCTGTTGTGATCTGATTATGACTGTGGTTGCTAACACAAAGCAGCATTTCTAAATAAACATTCTACAGCCAATCTTTGCACAGTTGTTGGCTGAGGCAAAACCACTAGCTTTTGAATGGGACTTTGCATCCCACACGAAACAGCACTGGCATGCCCCAAATGTCAGAGCGTGTTTGAAGAGGCAAATGATTGGAAAACCTGATTGCAGTGGGCTGAAACTCATCTAATAGCCAGCTGGGTTCATCAAGTCTGTGCCACTGATTCCATTAGCAGGGCCTTTTGTGTTGGAATGGGCTTTTTCCTGCTGTTTCTTCGTCCCATCACTTATGTAAGTCTGGCTGAGAAAGAAACTGAACGTATGACTGCTTCTCCTTCATCTAGACAGCTTCAGCTGGCTGTGAAACCCCAGGACCCTCCCTCTGTCAGGTTGCTATTTTCATCACCCGCAGCTCGGCCGGTGTTGTCAAAGATTCCATGTCTTTTTATGTTTTGCCTCAGCGTGTTAGCAAAAGTGACGAAAGGCCTATCAGATTAGCTAAACTTTGTTCATTTTGGCCTCAAATTCTGTAGAGATTCCCCTCCTCTCTAAGCCCGGAAAAGCTTCACCCGGAGGAATATTAGTTGTTGCGTGGAACCCTGAGTTGATTTCACTGTGCTGCAGTGGAATGAAGTGGGGGTGGGTTATGGTTTCCTAAAGCCAGGGAATGGAGCTGGTTCTTGGTTGTGTAAAAGAAAAAAAAAGGCTGATTCGGTTGATGTGTTGAATGCTTTTTATGTGATGGAATGCCAAGAAGAGTGGGAGGAAGAAGAAGAAAAGTGCATTGTCTTTGGAATCATACTATATGGAGAGAGGAGGGTGAGAAGGAAAGAGAAGAGACTGGGAAGAGATTTCCTGCTTGTCACATTTCATTTCTAAGTGATGAGACTAGCTACTAAGAAACACACATAAAAACACTTCTGATTGAACAGTGACATGACATCTTAGATGTGTTTAGACAGAGATGGTGAAATGAACTGTGGGCTGGATAATCCTGCAGGTTAAGCTGATGCTAAATTATTCATCCACTATCTGTTGTTTCAATTCATTTAATTGTTTTCTTTTGTCTTTAACAGAGCAGGCTTTCCCCTGCCTAGAGCTTTGTTGCATATTGAGTTTCTTTGACCATCATCTTTTCCATAGCAATCAGTTATTTTTAAACTGGGTTTGCATCGACTCAGGCTGCGGGATGAACATGGTTGTAAATTGGCACTGCCAGATCCCCTGTTCGCACTGACTTTTCTTCTTCTCCATTATTGCTTCAGTCAGTTGCTTGGCTGTTTCATGTGCTGCAGCATGAGTGTGTTATTTGTAATGGCAACAGCTTCCTGCCTTGGCTTAACTTACTTGCCTTGGAAATGACCAGAATGAACAAATGCATCTACAGTACAACCAAGTTATGCAGCTGAGTTGCTCTTGTGACAGTATAGTTAACTTATAGCATGCAATGACTACAATAACAGTCCCATTGTCATGAAGTATGATCCAATCTCCTTTTTGTAATCTGCTCCACAGGACCAAAATCTGTTCTTCCCTTGAAAATCCATTACCTTATTTAATACCACTCAAGAGGGGAAGTATGAAAGTTGAAACCAGTGGTCTCACTGCTTAAATATTGTGCTGTCAGTCTTTTTCTACCACTTGTGGTCAAGTATGTACCACATCCAGTCATAGAAATGATTCTGTCTGTTTGTGTACTGTACATTATGTCTATGTGCATGTGTCGGTGTGCTTGGATTTAGAGGATGCTGCACTCACCTGCTACAGTAAGAGAAAATATCACAAATTAAAACATGAATCAAATTGTGCATCTGGTTTGTTACAGAGATGAAACCAGGATTCCACTGTGGCTAGGAACTAAATTTCGTTGTGCCTTCCTTCGTTCTTGCTTTGGCTGCTGTGAAGTCATGGTGTAGTAAATGTGCTGATGGTCCAGACCACAATATCTGAGCAGCTACTGAAGAGATTGCCCTGATGTTGCATTGATCCCCCGAGAAGGAATGCTAATTACTTTGGTGATCCCCTGTTTGTAGCACAATGTTTTTTTGTGAAATGCCTGAAATGTCAGGAAGCATTAGATGGACTGTCAGGAATTTTAGTACAAATAGTAGCGTTCTCCTCGGGATTCATTCTTATAACTTTGGTGATATTTACACTTTTCCTCCAGCACAGCCAACAGGTCAAAATGTTTTAAAGGATAACTTTGGTCATTTTCTAGATTCATCTCACTGTCCACAATCACAATATAGATGCTAAGACCAACATTAGCTATGTTTACATGGACCAAAAGAATCAGAATAATGGCACAACCAGAATAAAAATGCGTCGTGTAAATATGTCAATTGATCGAAAGGAATTTTTTATTTGGAATAAGTGGGGTGGTGTAAACGTTTGATTTTCTGAATAACAGCCAAATTTTAGCCATGTAAACACTTGATTGATGGATTAAATGTGTTCTGCTCAAACGCATTCTGCAGGTTTGATCCAGATGGGGATAATGTCATGTGATTTGATGTGTTTTGGTGAGGGAAACAGAGTTGTTCTGTAGGAAGGACAATGAGTATTTATGTAAATGTTATGACAAGAACTTACTTATTTAAATGTTAAATAAAACTGCGCATCAGGCGTTGCTGCTACAGGTACGTTTGAGAGAGCAGAATTATCTAATGTGGGTCCATCTCTGTTGTCTTCTTTTACTGAATGAATTGAGTTGAAAGGAACGTCCAGCAGTAGATGTCCCTGTGGGGGAACGACTTTGAATATGTCAAAAAAAAAAGTTACATACTGATTAAATGTTTTCTGATGATTTGGAGCATGTGGGGCAATGTTTGTTAAAATATATAGGGATAATCCTTTTTAAATTAAGAATCAAAGCAATGTCAATCAAAGCATTAAACTCTTTGAACGATACATATTTCAGTCAGCCAAATGTGCAGTGCAGTATTTTTCCTGTTTCTAATCAGTGTGTTAACTTTTGAGTGATGCTCCCATCTGAACCTGTTTGCAAAAACAGGTTCAGAACTCCACTACCGAGTCCCCCTTTGGATAAATGTGTTTCTTCTTTGGACCAAATAGACTATATCTTGGCACCTTGAGCTGCCTTTTTCTTGAGCTGGTTTCACTCTGTGCTAGAAGTTTCAGATTATTAATTTGACTTTATGCATTTACAAAAGCAGTCTGTTCTGTTCATGCACAGAATGTAGCACAGAGGATCTTAATATAATGCACATTAATGATTGAATACGTGTGTAGCACCACTAATATCCATGACATGGTATTACATGACACACATAGCTAAATATGTCTCACTATCTCTCTGTGAGACCAGTCAATCACATAGCTACACATGGCTGCATAATCTTTTTTGTTGTTGCGTGTATTTTAAGATACATTATGTCAACAATGTTAAGCAGCTCTGTGTAAATGATAAAGTGATAATAGCAAAAGTTTTCTAGGTCAAAGACAGTGACAAAGACAATGACAGCTTCTGCTGGCTGATGTAAAGAACATACAGATACAGAGACACTTTACTGTAATAGCTTTACTGTGATATTTCTCCTGACTCCCTGTAAGAAAATATTGTAGCTATACACTGCATAGAGAAGTTGTTGAGCTACACAAGTACACAAAATTGCACATGTTGATTTGGCACAGTTTTTACGCTGGATGCCCTTCCTGATACACCCCTCCCCAATTTTTACGGGGCTTGGAACCAGCACTGCGCAGCTGGGGAGGGGAAATGGGCTATTGGGAGTTCATTGTCTTTCCCAGTGACACTTCGGCTCGTGGTTGGGAGGAGCAGGAACGAACCTCCGACCCAATGGGCAGTAGGTGGCCACTTGATGAGGTAAAAAATGGCCTTGTATTTTTTGACAAATATTGGAAATGTAGTGGTTATTATTTATACTTTGTGATTTGATGATATGATAGTTCAGCATGTAATTACACCCACTGATACCTCCACTATAACATTAAAGCTGCACACTACAATCATTAATGCTCAATTATGATTTTGGTGTATTAACATTTTTATGCAACACACAGTAGTTGACACTTACATAAACTTCTTTATATTAAGTGTAAGTGATGATCCCTTAAAAAAACTTTTTAAATGTTGTATTTTCTTGGTAGTGGAAAAATGCCACAAATACTTGCATGGAAAGACATACAGTGGACTAGGTTTTACATAACCCACCGTTTTTGGCTTTGGCTCTTAACCATTACATTTGCTCTTGGTCAAAGTGACATTTCAGAAACTTATATTAGGTCTCAAGGGTTTATTTTTAAAGTCTGTAGATTCACAGTAACATTACTCACAGTAACAAAACAGAATTGTCAACCTCACTTGACATTTAGCTCATCCCACTGAGCAGATGTTGCCTCCACCCAGCTCCAATTAGACCCTTTCAAACAATTTTAGAAAACCCAGAAAAAAAGAATTTCCCATCATAATTTTTCACAGGAGACACATAGCAACCATAAAAACTGTTTTAGGAGATTTTGGAGCTGAATTAGTTACGGAAAACTTCTTAATTAGTTCAAATTTAACAATATTTTCAATTTCTTTTCCTAGAGATTTCTGTCCAGTGTGTGACTGAAGGTGTCTGGTACAGTGAAGACTAATCTTATATTACAGGATGAATAAAAATGACTGATGGCATGGACACACAGTTCAAAACCTGAAGGCCAGCTTCCTCCTGGGGCTCAGAGTGTATTTCGGGTCATGGTGTGGAAAGCAGCTTTTCCTTCTGCCAGCCCCCAAAGCCATTCCACAGCCCCTGTGTGCTGCAGGTCAGCAGCCGTGTCAGGCTATCAGGTTGTTTTCATTACCCTCTCCGCTATTGTCACAGGAGGAGCAAGAAATAGCTTCTCATTGCTTTGTGGTCCTCCTGTCATGTAGAAAATGAACTGTGAAGTTATTTCAGCAGCAGCAGATTGCACGCATGTGAACACATGCACTCACATTTGAAGTGTCTACAAGCATCAGTAAAAACATGTTGTAGAACAGTGATTCCAAACCTTTATTGTCCTCTGGACTGCAACACACCATGCTTCATAAACTGAATTTCTTAAAATGCAATCCAAAGTATCTGTTGATCCACATTATTAAAATAAGTAACACTGAAGCTATAGTATGCAACATTTGCAGGTGATCCACAGCGTTAGCCTTGTGCATCAGCGTGTGATGCACAGGGATTGGCCTTCTCGGATGTTTTATAATTTTTTAAAACTTTATATAACTTTTAAAGAGATATATTTTGTAGCTTCAACGAATGGAAAAAATGACATAGAGCCTAAAACTATATATTTGCGGTTGTTGATTTTAGTTCATCTCATTGGCAATGGAAAGGGTTTTGTACAGGCTACATAGATGAAACTGGTGGATAAATGGTTGGCAGATAGCTAACAATGAATGATTACAGTTAACTAGTTATAAAGAATAAATAAATAATTATTAAATAGTAATATAGTTAATTATATAGCTAATGGCTAAATGTTTAAAAAAGCTAAAAGTAATAGATAAACAGTTAAGAAAATGAAGAAATGCATTTTTATTTAACAGCAGAAGACTATACATTTTTAAGTTTAAAAGTGTCAGAGGGCAGAATTTGTCTTTCAACCTCAACCCAAACATTAAATCTAACTGCATTTGTCTTTTAATAGCTGCTGTTTAACGTCATCTATTAAGCTATTCCTAGAATGTATTTTGAAATGGTTGATCTTTAAAGATTGTGATTATCTTAACAGGCAGTAATGATGAAAACTGGAAAACTCATAACATCATAATTTACTGTACAGTAGCACTGCTTTTGTCTGTACTATAATCATGTGATGGACTTTCTTTAAGGAGCCAGTATGCTTTTTTATGACAAGTTTAGGGGGTGTGCACACTGTCCTAAAGCTGTTCAGGGTCCAAAAAGTACTTTTCAGTAACATTAAAATGTGCAGATATGGTATTATGTTGAGCCCGATCCATGTAATGATGTTTCCTGCAGTCACATTGTGGGGTCAACCTTCCGGCCCCTCTTTCTCCCCAAATCCCATAATGCTATTGCTGGTGTAACTGAGCCCAGTTAGAGGTCACTTGTAAATGGTTAGTTCAGCAACCATCCCTGTTCTTCTCTTACTCTGCGCCAATTTTAATCTGATGAATGATGGACAAGTAGGCTTGCGTCTATTGTCATGCGCCCATTTATTGTCTGGATACAAAGAAAACATATGATGGTCATTCATACAGCCTCAGCAAGCTTAACAGAGCGAACCACAAGAGAGTAACATTATCACATTTGCACGCCCGCTATTCCTTAATATATCTTTTATTTAGTGATTCAACAATGCATCATAAGCAATTTTTCTGTGGCATCTCCACTAATTGCAATGCAAACTGATATTGATAAACAATAATTGTATGCAATGCTGCAGTAACCAACTCACCTTGGACACAACTCTCCTTGGATCACAGTCATAGCAAGTGGAATCACATATTACCCAAACACTGTTAAACTGGCATTGTCTCATGTCCTCCTGGCTGCAGGTCAACACACACAGCAGGCAACACTTTCCATCATCCCTTCTCTTTCACACACACACACACACACACACACAAAAAGAACACACACACATACATACATACAAAAACTAAACTAGCCCAGCTCCTTACAGTGCCTTACAGCTGTGCAGACACATTAAATCATCTCACCATGGTGCATTTAAACCAGCATGCATACATTCATCTGCAAAGAATTGTAGCTTGCAGATACTGTATATGCAGATGTGTGTGACAAATGCGAATGGTTTAGTGACTGCAGAGCTTTTTGTGCAGGTAGGATCGTTTCACTTAAAAATCATGTCCATCCCAGTCTTTCACTCACAAACACAGGGCTGACCCTCTTTATTTATCTTGAACATTCAGCCCTGAGCAAATAGTCTTAACACGTGTCTTTGTCTCACTGACAAAGACACGCTGTCAAGTAAAAAAAAAAAAAAAAGGCCTTGTGCTGTACTGTACATTGTGAGATCAACCCTATTGATCAGAGATTAGAGAGGACAAATTGTTTGCCTTCAGAGAGCAAACATGCCAAGCTGTAGGAACACTGACCCTGGTTGCCCTGTGTAAGCTCCCCCACCATTTAACTAAAGTTATTTGCTCATTGCAGTGACCGATCACCCATGTTTTGTGCTCACAGACACTGAGAAAGGTTTGTACAGTTACACTATTTCAAAACTGAATTTTACTTTCATTATCTTCTTCTTAGTCTGATCCAATCTTAACTGTAAATATTGTTTTGAAAATTCGTATTCAAAGGAACAATTGTATTATTTCCACTCCTCATCCCGGAGTTATAAAAGTATTTTTATTTGACACCTTTGTTTCTTTTTTCTTGCGCTCACTATATTTTGCAATGTTTCATACTGTTTGCATTTGATGTTTCCCCGCTTCCACCATCTTTGACCTGGGATAGGTTTGAATTTTTCAAGCAGATTCTTACAAATAGTGATGTTTTTACTGCCACTGGCACATAAAGAATGTGTGGCCCCCCATACGATAACCTGATGAGTGGATTGGTTAGAAAAGATTCTGCAGCTGGACCCCACATATAGAGACAATCTCTTTATCCTGGGATTATCCTGAAGTAAAGAACATTTAAGTCGGGGCGCGAAGAAAGGAAGGAGGGATGGTTGGTTTAGAAGGAGCATATAGTAAAATGAATGGATATGTGGGGACACTCCAAAGTCCAAAGTAAACTCTTTGCAAAGGCCCTGGGTTCCGAGCTTAATGGTAAATCAAATGCACAGTGACAATAAAGTCATGTCTCGAAGAAAGAAAGGCAGAAAAGAAATAGCATCTTTACATAAAACAGTTTTTAACCTGCAGCTTAACGGTTGTTTTATTTAAATGTTACATGAGATGAGATGAAATGAGACATCTTAAGCACAGAGTGTTTGAGTTAAACTATTTAACCTTCACAATTATTATTTTTGGACATTTTGCTTTTTACGAAAAGTGCATGACATGAAACCTTGAGGGTGACAAAAAGGCAGACAAACACGCAGCCTTTTTATGATGTAGAAATGAGGTCTAAGTTGTGTTTGCTTTTCTTTGTTGCAGGGGGCTGTTCATCACTATTCATGACCGCGGCCACATTGCTTCACTGCTCCAGAACTGGCCAGAAAAGGACATCAGGGTAAAAAATTTAATCCCCTACATTTGCCAATTAATCAACTCTTGCTGTTTCGTCTTGACGAGAATAAGTGTATCCATGTATCCTGCATGAGATTTGGCTGCCAGGTTTTCCATTTAACTAAATGTGAAAAGATGATATAAACTGGTTTTACGACCAACTGTTGAGTGATAACCACCATGAGAAAGTTAGAGGCAATATAAACTTACTGGAACAGAATTTTAAATGACACACAGTTACAATTTTGCTTTGTTGTTTAGAAAATGTTACACAAAACATTGCTGACCGTGGTCTTTCTGAGTGGAGTTTGCATGTTCTCCCCTGTGCCCCAGAGTTTCCTCCCACATTCCAAAAATATGCATGTTATTTTATGTAATTATATTACATTATAAATATTACATTACATTATAAATTCTACAACAATATTATAATAAAATAATTTATTTACTGTACAAGCTATCTTTACACTGTGCTACTCCTGCTAACACTTCCCCGTTAACATATGCAGGTTAAGTGATTCAAAGATGCTATAAATTTCAATATAGTTCTGAATAAAATATTTTTATTTAAGATATTGAGATGTCATTAAATTGTCCAAAAGTTTATATTAAACCTTACTTGCTGTAATCTATTTTTATTTTATAATAATAAAAAAATATTGATTTATTCCTAAAAAGTTATTTTACACTAGGCTATTAGTTTACTACTAGGTTAATAAAAAAATAGAAAATGCACATACTCCAGGGAACTACTGTGGACAGGCGTGTTTTTAGTTTTGGTGTTGGTTGATTTGCTGTCTTGGCAAACTTCCTAAAAACCTAAAATATTCCTTTGACCTTGTGTATAGAGCAGCTATAATCATAATCTAATCATAATTACAATGACGAAAACAATAGGCATTCCTGGCATGTCAAATATTCCTGCAGCCTCAGCCACCTGTTCACAGACTGTCAACAACAGGGCATTTACCTCAGTGCTGACATGCTGCCTCTCATTGGTCGAGTGGCCTTATCATTACTCCATCAAATATGCCCTACTTTGAGCATTTCACTAGAAAGAAGGCAAATGAGAGCCAAGGTAGTAACACACTGATAAGCTTTGGCAAGTCCATTCTGTCACATATTACCAAGCGATAGGAAAAAAAAAAAGCGGTCATTATGGTCATTATGGGTTTCATATGGGAAAACTAATGACACTCTTTAAACCTGTCAGAATGTGGGAGGAACAGGGCTGTAAAAGTTTTCTGCGTCACACTGATCATGGAAAACGATAGAATTAGAAACATTTCAAATTGAATTTTTCTGCTAGTTACATTAAGTGCTACACAATTGATTGGTTTCATGCAGTGGAATCGACCACAGAAAATATTTATTGCAAAAGGGAAGCAAGTCGTGGAAAGTCAGGTGGGCGTCGCACAGCCTGGCTTACATTAAGAGGAAAGAAGGTCTCAGGACAGCATGATGGAATAGTTCCAGTAAAGAACATTTGAGTTAAAGGGGCACAAACGAAGAGATGAATTTCTACTTTATTACTTTTCTGTTGTCTGAAATATCATAATATAATTACTTTGCTTTCCACGTTTAGCAGTAGTTTTCAGAAATTTCAACTTGTTAATTAAAATTGATTGTTATGTTGATGGACAGGCTGTGTGTGTGACGGATGGAGAGAGGATCCTGGGGCTGGGAGACCTGGGCTGCCATGGCATGGGCATCCCGGTGGGCAAGCTGGCCCTCTACACAGCATGTGGAGGTATGCCACCACAGCAGTGCCTGCCTGTCATGCTGGATGTGGGCACAGAAAATGAGGTAAGGTTATTATTTGTTCCCAGGATATATGTACATAGGGACAAGGTCAATGATACATGACATCCAATATAAAGGTCTAACAATAATAGGTCTATATATTACAGTCATTAATTGCTTCATCACAATCGAATACCAATTCTCTCATCCAGAACCCTAATGCATCCCAATGCTTAAAACTATGGAGGACAAAATGTGATTTTTCATATGATTCAGGGGCCTGCGATTGATTCAGACACAGATTAAATTGTTGGTACCCTTCCAAGAAGAAAGAACAAACAAGCTAATCATCTGAGCTTAGAGTCATGGGTTCTGTATAGATGTGGATGTAGTACCAGTGGCCCCAATTATTTTATGCATTTTCAATCAAAAAGGGAGCTTTAGTTTACTTTTTCCTGCTTAGTATCCACATAGAGGCCACAAATAAAGGTCAAGAGAGCAGCAGGAGTTGCTAGTATGTCTTGTTCAACTCCAAGTGGATTGTATTAAATTTCATGAAACTTTATTGTCCCCTCTGGGAGACCGAGACCCCTAAACTCAAAATAGTTCTCTAATACATCTTAAACCATGAGTATATGATATGCCAATAGGGGATCCAAAGCAGCCAGGTAGGACTTGCCTTAGAAAAAGAAAACAAATTTCACACTTTACAACCAGGAAACAGTGTGAATGAGGTAAGCTGCTCCACTGATAGATGCCAGCTGGGAAAGCACCTCTCCTGTCTGCCAGCTTGTGAGGGCGGCAGCCAACAGAGCAGCAGTTACCCACCTATGGTCCATGTTCTCTGCGGCACTGTCTCTAGAAGATGATTCAAACCCTGGGCAGGGCAGCACGTGTGTCTGCATCCTTAAACAGGCTAAGAATAGGCTGTGTGTTTCTCTATATATACACAACTCCCTGCCTCAGCCAAAGGTGTGGCAGCCTCAGTCGGATGGGTGTGTGCCAAACACAGCTGAGCTCAGCTTGTCAGAAGCTGTCCTTCATTTTCCAAGACAGCCTTCATATGACTCAGACGCTGGAGTTCAGTTTCATTCTGAGCAAATCTCTCAAGTGGGTTAACAATGAGAAATGTTGCTGAGCTTAAATTAGTTAACAAATGAAATATATCAAGAAAATGTAGCGGAAAGACTAAAAAAGGGTAGTTAGACAATGAACAAACATTGATGAACTCCTGGATGGTCTGAGGCCCCTTTTTAACAGGACAGAGCCAATACACACTTCATCAAAGTTCCCTGGGATCAGAAATCCTGGGCATTGTAACAACGGCAACTCTGCAGTTTTCCCAGAAAGCCCATAAAAGTTATTACAATGTTACATTAGGCATTTTTTGTGCCATTGGAACTGGATCTTTATATAACTCCTTCAACCTTTCGACCTCTTCCTGTACTGGCATCTCCATGAATTCTAACTTTCCATATTGACCGTATTGCTCTGAATGACTTTCAGAGTGATAGAGTGGTTTAGAGTGATAATACCATCTGCAGATTAGACTATTACTGCATTACAGCAACTTTAGACATTTATGGGCATCACAATACAACTTTAACAAGCAGTCTCAAAGTCCATACTTGGCTGTGTCTTCGGTCTTCTTTGTACTTTACCTGCTGCCAAAGTGCTGTGTATGAATGAAGAGCACGTGGATTATGTGTTGCAGCTGAGTTTGCACTATTTTGATTTTCAACTTCAAATTCAAATATTTCAACTCCAAATATGATTTTGAGAGAATTTTCCATTCATTTAAATACATTTATTCGCTCTATCCCACATGTGAGATGATGAGACTGATTCTACTCTGTGTGTTACATACTGAGCTGGAGCCAAGAGGCGATTAGCTCAGCATAAACACTGGAAGCAGTGTGAAATAAGGGCCTTGTTTCCCTGCCAGTGCTAGACACCTTTAAAGCTTGCTAATTCAGATGTACTTTGTTTGTTTATTCTGTGCAAAAACAGAATTGTAACTATAACATTTGTGGTCCTTGCTGTCCTTTGCTTATTGAACAAATTAGGCGACCTGCACCACTGCAGATGTTGCACATAACTGGTGGATAGATATGCAGTTATAGGACTTAACTCTACAGATTTCTTTTTATTTGCTCAATGCAGAAACATGCCATTCAGGCAGTATCAAATACCTCGGTAACATACTTTTCCCAGAGTGGAGTATTGTTAATGATTACAATTTGAAATTCAGTACTTATTGTTATGGGTCCCAGTAAAACCCTTCAATCTTGGAGTTAGTTTATTCACTGTTTGTTGGCTTGTTGGTTTCAGCTCAGGCTCTCTGTGCATTCAGTGGCAGACTTGGCAGCAGGCTGTCCTATATCAAACTGCCTTGCATTAGTCACGTGGAAGATGTGTAAAATGGCTGCCAGACAGGACTTTAGGGCTGTTGTGTGCAACCCTTAGGGCTAATGTTAAGCTAAATCTATTGGCTTTATACAGAATACATAGAGATTCACTCCATCAATAAGGCTTTAGTGTGGCTAGACAGAAAAACAGGCCACTTTGCCAAACAGTATTTTCCCGAGAGCATGAGGAATAAGATTCTCTGTCAAAAATTAAACCTTCTGGACAGAATTTCACATTGTATGTCTGGCAAATATAAGACACTGCTCATCACCTGGATAATAACATCCCTACAGTGAATAATAGTGATGGTATCATCATGCTTCTCAGTAGTACTAAAGAAAACCTGCTGCAGCAGGATCACAGTTCAAAGGCAAACAGACAAAACACTGTTGCGGTGGCTTTAGGTCAAGTCTCTGACTGTCCTTAAGTGTCCCAGCTAAACCACAGACTTAACCCCACGGAAAATTTGTTCAATTACCAGATGGATTTTCAGAGGATCTGACAAGAAAAATGGGATAAACATATAGACCAATTTAAAATGTATTTATGCAATTTTTGTACCACACAAAAGATATTGCTTTAGAAGAGACTTGAGTAGAGACTTTTATCCAAAGGGACTTACAAGTGAGGAACACACAGGAGAGGCAATTCAGGGTTCAGTGTCTTCCCAAAAGACATGTGACCAGGAGGAGCCCGGACTCAAACCATTAACTCATGAACAACTGAGCCACTGCCGGATTTTACTGTGCTCGTGTTTCTGTTATTCTAAAGAGATGACAGACTAAATGAGAGGTAATGGCATAAAGCAATCAGCTGTGTGTGCATACAGCATGTATGTGTGCTGCTCTTCCGGACTGGCTTCATATAAGAGGCAGTCCTGCTTGCTGCCCCTCAGTACTTTGCTTCGTCTCGCAGCCCTGACAGTGAAGGGATGATGGGGGCAGGAGGTGGGAGAGTCTATGAGGTAGTGGTACTGTAGCTCCGACTAATTATGAAAATGACCGTTATTATGGGATTGTATTCGTCCTTGAGTGGATGTGGGGCTAGACGGAGACGCAAGCAGGCCCACAGCCAAATACTCAAACAGGTGGACATACATGACATGACATACAGGGCATACTCGTTTCCTTTTTAATTTAATTTTATTTTTTTTTAGACTTTTTTACTAACCTACTTGAATACAATACTCAGCACATGCATTTGCTCATGCTGAAATAAACGTTGTGGATGTGATCCTGGCAAAAACCTTGTTTGTAGTAAGTTTTACCCACTGAGACGCATCA
This sequence comes from Channa argus, assembly GCF_033026475.1. NCBI lineage: Eukaryota > Metazoa > Chordata > Actinopteri > Anabantiformes > Channidae > Channa > Channa argus. The sequence continues at coordinate 21,136,287 of NC_090203.1, forward strand.
CCATGCAATATACGCTTTAAACTTCCTTTTCAAATGTCCAGCACCGCAACAGTCTAACAGAGATGAGTTCAGAAACATGGAAATTGGAGCTTCTGTGTCTGTAGCAAGCACACACACACAAAAAAAATCCCCTAATCCCTCCTGAGAAAAAAGGGGCTGAACAACACAAAGGACAGTTTAGCCAATCAACAGCAGATAATCTAGGACAGAAAGACAACTCATGTCAACAGTTCAGCACAGTGTCAATGAGGTCAGCTCAGTTAAAACTCACTTAGCTCTGCCCAAGTCTTCCCATGGAGTGAATAATGAAACAAATGCTCACTGTCACACATTATAACTCCAGAAAGCTGCAAGTCAAATTCCACTGCAGAGCTGAATAGCTCTTTTTGATTTGGCAATTTGATTTGGCAATTGTGATCTTTCTACTTGCATGCTGTTGCATCATCTTGTACAACTCTGATATCGGTCTATTCCTCTGTGCAAGCACATAAAAAAATACTTTTGGTTCTGTCACTTTGGTTACAGTTGGCCACTTCCTGCCTATTGCAGTCAATTAAATGCTTGCCAGGAAATGAGTTGTCAACTTTAAATAAATATTGCTTTAAATAAAACTTTTTGAACTGTTCTTGGACATGTTAGCTATTGACCCTGCCATGGAAAGGTGGCTGCTGCCTCTTCCAAGCCCCACTCATCTTAGAGACTCCCTCTAATTATCTGCCTCCAGAAGAAAAGGTTGCCTCTCCCAATGAGGCATGACAGTACTTCGGATCAGCTCTCCCAACTTCCCGGAAATCCTCAGGGAGGCAAAGTTTACACAGTGAAGAACATTTAGATTATGACCATATCTTCCAAAATCTGTCTGTAGTTTAGGATCTGGTGCTTGAGACACAGTCAGGCAGGTGCAGCATGTCAAAGATCTGGTGAAATACTGTATGGCCAGATAGACAAAGCAAAGTATATAACAACACTGATTGGCATTTGCTTCAACAGAAGTCAAAGGCCACTTGAGACTCATAATTAATTTGACTTTGAAGTTATTTGATAATATTAGAAATAAAGAAATGTGAACCATCCTGACTTCCTGTAGTCACCATTCTTCATTCTTCATTGTCATTCATCCTCTGTATTCTGAGTGAGACTTGGTCCTAAAAGGTGGTTTTGCTGTGCACAAAGGTGGATCTGCACATTGTTTGCAAATTAACCTGACAGGAAGTGTGTCTCAGTGCTACAGGATCACACACATGGGTCAGAGTTTATTATAGCAGAGGTTTAAAAGTAAAGATTTCATTAACTTTATCATCATTAGAAGGGAGTCAGCAAATGCACCAGATTATATTATTATAGTATTATTATAGTAGGCTTAGGATTTTGTATTTTGGTGCTTAGGGAATAAAGGTGTCTGCAATAACAAATCCCTGTTGTACTGTTTATGGTCCTAAATAATAAAGTAAGCATTGATTCATTATACATTTTTAGTTTTTCAGTGTTCATCTGACAGTTTACAACTCCTACCCTTAAGGTTAGACAACACTGAATAATATATGGTATTGTGATAATTTGAGTTATATTACATAATTTTATGCAGGTTGATATTAGGTTGGTTTAGGGCTAATATTAAAATTATAATACAGTACTTAATTTAGTACAGTAACTAATTTAGTATTTACAGTATTTACTAAAAGTGCTCACTTTTTTGGTAAATGGCTAGTTTTTAGTTTACTTGAATCACATCAGACTTACTGGAAATATAGGTTTTAAATAATTCCTCTTTGTTGCACAGTGAAACTATGAACACAGAATAAAAAACCAAAAGAACCAAAAAATGTAACTTACATTATCTTTTCTCATCTGTTCCCCTGTGTTCTGACAGACGCTGCTGAAGGACCCACTCTACATTGGACTGAGACATAAGAGAGTGCGAGGTCAGGCGTATGACCACCTGCTGGATGAATTTATGAAGGCTGTGTCAGACAGGTATGATCATATCTGCTTTCGATTCAACGTTTGCCCACTTCCTTTATCCACTCTGTGATTTTAATACAGACAGCACATGTTGCTCCTACAACAAATATGTTAAGGAGTTTAACATGGTCAGTGCCTGCAGCCAAACCCACAAAAAAGCCTGCTAACTGGCTGAATGGCAATGGTGGCCTATTGAAGAGTGATCAGGGAGCCTTAGAAACCACTGGAGCTATTGATTTTTATTGGCATGGCTTCCTGGGGCACACCTATCATGAGCTGAACTGCTATATTTAGGTTTTTGCCTACTAGCAGCATAAAACTATTTACTCTGGAATTGTCCACAATAATCTGTATTTCCCATTAGATCACAGAAATACGGGACAGATACAAATGTAATAATTGATTACTTGAGTTACAGTGCATTAATAAGGACAGTAGCTGTAATGTCATGTTAAAGGGTGAGCTTTGCCTTGGACTTACCAGTGGTGTCTGAACTGAAGTCCCACAATGTCCCTCTTTGGGATTGCATATACCCACCTTATGTTCCGTGTGCTTTCTTCATTTAGACACATGTGGATCATGCTTCCTCTGAGGACTCATATTGGATGTGTTTACTGCAGTCCTGTACTTGATGAAATGTTACTATATATTTGCTGTGTGTGCATGCTGACGCATACTGTGTATTTCTGTGTCCCTGTGTCCCATGGAGCCATCGCAGCCACACATAAGCCGCTTCCTAACCCAGAGGCCAGACTCCAGAGGGAGAAGCCTGGGTCTGGGCCCCCTCCAGCTGGCAACAGGAAGCCATGACTCTAATAACCGGGTAGATTCTCAACTGCAGGGAACAGCATTGCTTTTTTCCCCAAAGAAGCCCAATTGTTGGAAAATGAATAATTATAGGCTCAAAGATTGAATGAATGATTGCAGCCCTGCAGTCTTTTAAGTAATATCCATGTTTGGTTTACTAAGAAACTAAACATGAACTGAAATGCTCCTCGTCATCAATGAGCAGAAGTCTGGAGGGATTTCTTTAAATCTGCCGTTTTAAAAATACTTCTCTAATGAAGGAAAATTGTTAGTGATGCAACTGAGTGTTTCAATTGAGGTCAGGCCCCCATTCCCCAGAAGCCAGCTCATTTTGAGCGCTGCTTTTGTCTACAGGCTGAAATCAATTATCTCATTATCTCACTGGTGCTGCACACACCTACAATACCTTGAAAAGCATGAACCAAGGCTCAGCTGTGGATTTAAAACTTTGAACTGTGCGTATTCTTCCAAGTTAAAAAGCCTCATTTTGTCATATTTCGTCACATTCCTAATGCATTTCTGATGTTATGTGGAAATTAAAAACTGCACACAACTAGCAATTAACCAAACCATGAAATTAGACAGGCAGCAAAGTTTGTTTTATTTGTGTACAGATATTAAGGCAAAATCTTGCCTTATGTGCAATTTTGCAGGCACTTCTCTTTGTTGCATAGTTTCAACAGTATGCTGGATCATTAATTAGGTGAGACTGCTCATAACACCTCAGGAAGACAACTATACCGCATTTATTATTTAAAATACAGAGGCCAAAGTTGTAAAATTGACATATATCAGGGTAAAAATCAAATATATATACTGCAATTATTTTGCATATTTTGCATCATGGTGTGAAAACTGTCCATGTCAATAATGGTTGTACAGTAGAATGTGATCGAACAGGATCTGTGGTGTTTACCATACAAAATCTAAAGACTACAGCAATGTTACCATTTATTTTAAGCTCTTGGCCCTAAGAGAAACCAGAACAGGCAGTGGATGGATGGATGGATGGATGAAAGGAGCAACAGAGGATAAAGAATGCAGAATGCATCTTGGTCTTTAATGACGGCTTGGGGATTTGAGAAATAATGTGTGCTGAGAGATGATGGCTCTCTGGAGAGTCAGAGAGGTCTGGGGATTTATTAAGGCCTGAGTCACAAAGCCCCGTAGGGATGGCGGTTTACAGACAGCCTTAGAGTGTGTACACAGACATACATATGTGCACAGGTTCGACAGCTGTGTTTGGACAGAGCACCCTTGTCTGTGACCTTATTTGCAGATGTACTCTTGGCTCTCTACAGCTAAAGTATTTGTCATCCTCCTACTTCATATGAACTGGTGTATCAGGTTTCATCAGGTTTTAGATGAGGCCCGCTTGTGTTTCCTGAAAGAGCTAGGCCACGTGTTAACTTTCTTGTCCTACAGATTGGCCACCACAAATAGCATCAAACATCTGAGTGATTTGCCACATTTTAAAATTCCTGTCATGTCTCAGGTTGTTTTTCATTCCCTCAAACATTAAAAGTTAAATCAGATTTCAATGGACATATAGGTGAAGGGAACAGAGGTGATGAGAATATGATGGGCAGGTTTGGTCTTCAGGACAGGAACGCAGAAGGACAGATGGTGGTACACTTCGCAAAAATGAGGGAAAGATGCAGGAACATAGGGTAACATATTAAACTGGAGGTAGAAGCACTCAGGTGGACTACATCTTGTGCTGACGTTGTAATCTGAAAGAGATCGGTGACTGTAAAGTATTGGTAGGGGAGAGTGTAGCCAGAAAACACAGGATGGTGGTGTGTAAAATGACTTTGGGTGGTGAGGAAGATGAAGAGGACAAAGGAAGAGCAGAGGAAGAAGTGGTGGAAGATGAAAAATGAAGAATGTTGTGTAGTTTTCAGAAAGTAGATGAGACAGGACCTGGGTGGTCAGGAGGTGCTTCCAGATGACTGGACCACTACAGCTAATGCGATCAGGGAGACAGGTAGGAGGGTACTCGGTGTGTCATCTGGAAAGAGGAAAGTGGACAAGGAGACTTTGTGGTGGACCAAGGAAGTGAAGGAGTGTCTAGAGAGAGCCAAGAAGAAGTGGGACACAGAGGGGGCTGAAGAGAGTAGACAGGAGTACAGGGAGATGCAGCGTAAGGTGAAGGTAGAGGTGGAGCATAGAGTATATGAGGACTTGTATGTTAGGATGGACACTAAAGAGGGAGAGGTGGATTTGGTGAGGTGGTGAGGCAGAGAGATAGAGATGGGAAGGATGTGCAGCAGGTTAGGGTGATCAAAGATAAGGATGGGATTGTATTGACAGGTGCCAGGAGTGTGATGGGAAGATGAAAGGAGAACTTTGAAGAGTTGATGAATGAGGAAAATGACAGAGAGAGAAGAGGTGACTGGTGTGGAGCAGGAAGTAGCAAAGATTAGTAAGAGTGAAGTGAGGAGGATGTTGAAGAGGATAAAGAGTGGAAATACAGTTTGTCTTGATGACATACCTGTTGTATGGAAGTGTCTAGAAGAGGTGGCAGTAGAGTTTCTGACTAATTTGTTTACCAAGATCTTGGAGAGTTAGAGGATGCCAGAGGACTGGAGGAGAAGTGTACTGGTACCAATTTTTAAGAACAAGGGAGATGTGCAGAGCTGTGGCAACTACAGAGGAATAAAGCTGATAAGCCAAACAATGAAGTTGTGGGAAAGAGTAGTAGAAGTGAGGCTGAGGGCAGAGATGAGCATTTGTGAGCAGCAATATGGTTTCATGCCTAGAAAGAGTACAACAGATGCAGTATTTGCTTTGAGGATGCTGATGGAGAAGTACAGAGAGGGCCATAGGGAATTGCATTGTGTCTTCGTAGATTTAGAAAAAGCGTATGACAGGGTCCCGAGAGAGGAGCTGTGGTATTGTATGAGGAAGTCTGGAGTGTCTGAGAAGTATGTTAGAGTGGTGCAGGACATGTATGAGAGCTGTAAGACCGTGGTGAGGTGTGCTGTAGGTGTGACAGAGGAGTTTAAGGTGGAGGTGGGTCTGCATCAAGGATCGGCTATGAGCCCCTTCTTGTTTGCTCTGGTGATGGACAAGATGACAGATGAGGTTAGACAGGAATCTCCATGGACTATGATGTTTGCAGATGACAATGTGCTTTGTAGTGAGAGCAGGTGGAGAGCAACGGAGAGTGTGGAAAAGAGGTGAAGAGGTGTGTGCAAGCAAGTTGGAACGGGTGGAGAAAAGTGTCAGACGTGTTCTGTGACGAAAGTGTATCAATAAAAATGATGTGATGCTGTACAGCACTGTCTATAAGACAGAAGAAAAGACAGGAAGCAGAGCTGGAGGTAGCAGAGCTTAAGATGTTGAGGTTCTCTTTGGGAGTGGCGAGGATGGACAGGATCAGGAATGAGGACATCAGAGGGACAGTTCATGTTAGATGTTTTGGAGATAAAGTCAGAGATGTTCAGAGGAGAAACTGTGAATATATCAGTAGAACGATGCTGAGGTTGGAGCTGTCAGGCAGGAGGTCTAGAGGACGAGCAAAGAGAAGATTTCTGGATGTAGTGAGAGAGGACATGAAGTTAGTTGGTGTGAGAGAAGAGGATGCAGAGGACAGAGTTAGATGGAGACACGTGATTCGCTGTGGCGACAGCTGAAAGGAAAAAAAGAAGAGTGGGCTTAAACATTAAGAAACTCTGCTCCAGTACAATGTGTATTGCTCCAGAAAACAATGAGCCTAAGGGTTTGTCTTTTAATTTACTAGCCATATTATTTTGGCAAGTCATAAATCTCTTGCTCTCTCTCTCTCTCTCTCACACACACACACACACACACACAGACAAAGTTTTAAGATCAGAGGAGTATGTGTAATTCTGCTAATATCCCTCAAACAGCCCTATGACAACATTGGGTAGACTGCTGTCATGTCTGCCTGTCTGGTTCTTTTCAGTTTGTGAAGTCCAAATCTATTTTGGAGCCTTTAAATTTTTTATTTATTTATTTATTTATGTATTTATTTATCTATCTATCTATCTTATGGCTGATGTAAAATAACAACTACAAACAGCAACCAAAACCAGCCTATCTCTAGATAACACATAGGGTCACAGGCCGCATTAATGTAATATGCAGTTTTTGCTCAAAATGTTTTTTGACAGATTATTAAAAATGTTATCTACTCTACCATTATTATTTATGTCTTGTACAAAATGGGCAGCCTGAGCAGCACTGACAGTGATGGTGGCAACAAATTAGTTTTTTAGCCTAATGTCTTTTGATCTTATTAGTAAAACTTTTACCAACAAATTAATGGTTGTAGTAACAAAATCATTACGTATTTCCTGTACAGGAAATCAACAAAATATCCTCCAGTAAAACATGACTTGTTAGGTAACTTGTACCAGCAGTAGACTAAAAGAGATGTACGAACATGGCACAGTGATGTGGTATTTAGTAGTAGGGAAAAGGCTGGGGGGCCGTTTGGCTAAACAGAGAATAGGATTTTCCCACAGGACTCTGTAGTTAACTTCCGTGTAAAACCATGACCACATGACCATATGATGTGCAGTGTTAGGGAAGCAGGGAACCTATAGCTAAATCATGACATTTTTACTTAACCTAACTATGTTTTTGTAGTGTCTAAATCTCACCCATATATATTAGTACCACAACAAAATTGCCATGTTTGGTAACTTTGACTTTTTTAAATTATGTTCAAAATTGATGTAAGGCAAGTATCAGCCAGTAAATCTGCCACACTTAAACCATACAGTACAGTATGTAGCAACCACTTTTATTTGCCACTTCAAACATCTCTATCTTTTATCTAGATTTTATATAAGAACAATTTCTTCTGCCTTTTTTTAGCTCCACTACTTGGAGATAAATAGATTTTTTTTCAGCGCAGTCAGGAGTATGTATTTTACAGCTTTTGGTTGTGCCCTATCATTCTCAGGTCACTGACCATGATACCTGAGCTTAGACACAAAAGCAAACCTCATTTCAGTGTCTTTCAGCTTGGTGTGCTGTCAGGTTGGGATTACTGTTCAGACAGACCTTATGGCACAAGAGGAGGTTTGATCGAGGCACATACTGGACACACAGTCGAAAAACACTCCCCCTGACTTTATAGGTTCAGGCTGAGGACCAAAGAGCTTTCTCCTTTGGGAAGATGTTCCTTTCTTTCTGCAGTCCCACAGCCACAGATAGTCACTATGTAGTTTATGGTCAGTGCAAGCCCATAAATGCATGTGTTCACGGGACAGACATTTTTAGACACCAAGCTTCTGATTCTTCTTGACTTATAAAAACTATAAATACATTATTTGACCAGCCACATAATATCCAGTTTTCCTGTATGATGAGAGTAGTTGCAGCATTTTTAGCATGATTTTCATACTCTGCAGACTCATACATTTTTCTGCATGATCTGGTGTGACCTCTCCAGTAGCAAGTTACACCAAACCAAACTAGAGGGCACTGCACTGGCAGCAAAGCAGTGCTACATCTGTCCTCGCCTGTCTACTGTAGTGTCTCTGGCTCCTAAAGCTTAAACAATGAAAAGTTTATAGCTCCCTTCTTGCCCTCATTACTCCTCCTCTTTACAGAGGCTCTCAGCACTTTATCACTGCTCTCTGTTGATAGAAAACACATTTCTGTACTCAAACACAACTGCTGTGTTGGCAGTCAGACAATCAAGCTGTCAGCATCTGCATTACTTATCAGTGTCTTGCAATGTGTGACAGAGGGAAGGATAAACACAGACCCAGCAATGGCCTTCTCTCATCAGGAAATCAAGATGCATTACAGTTGGAGTAATGTCGCTTTTCATCCTGCATTTCTTTTTCATCTTGCTTCCACTCAGCTTCATCCTCCTCCTGCTGAGTTTTTAAGCATTTTTGCAGGCACGTAAAAAGTGGCAAACAGCTTTAGTGGCTTGTACAATAATAACACAAACTGGGCTCCTTTTCCTTATGAGGAATGGGGTTAGGTTTTATGAAGATTCAAAGAGAAACTGAGAAAGTCTAGAAAAGCAGGAAAGAAAGAAAGACTTCAACTGTCGGGGAGGGATTTAAAAACATTGTTCCCTTCATTGCGCCTTGTTCTTATAACTGACAAGGCTGCAGGTGTTGGGGGAGTTTGGGGCACTCGCTCTGTTTGCTCGGCCTGTCCTCAATTTCCTCCATCATTCACTTACTGACACATGAGCTCTGGTGTTTTTATTACAGGTCTCAGACAACCTCACCCTTTTCTCTTATTGTTTCTCCCATAGACATAACAATTATACTGTTAAAGTATCTGTATAACGTTTCACAGTGTCACAGTGATTCCCCAAGAGTCATAAAATCGGTATTGTAAACTTAAATGTCAACCACTTTCATAATTTGTATTGTCAAATGGTCACCAGTTAGAATGTTAAAACGTTTGCTTTATCTTCAATTCAGACTCGTCAAGATGCTTATTTTGATTAGGACACAAAGCTTTTGCCTCTCGTGACAGGGCTCCTGTTTTGGAATGATTTCGGAGAGACATTATAAACTGAGCTGGACATGGTGTTTTCAGTTAACAGAGCCATTGTTACTTTGCTTAACTGGTGCAGGTGACTTCATCAGAGGTAAAGCAGCAAAATGATTGGTTGCCAGCAGAAGATAGATTAGATAGATAAATAGGTTTTGAGTTAGGTCAACTTAGTAGACAGACATTTGTGCAAAGAAAATCAAGTTGATGGGGTTTAGTTGCTAATTGGATTTTAATTTTGAATCTTACAAAATGACTAAGTCAGACATGTTTTGCTTGATTAACTGGCTATTAGCATTCATGCCATGTCTGCTTTTGTACTTTATTTGCAGTCTTCCATCCTAGTAATAAAACAGTTGCTCTGCAAACAAAAAGTGGATCCCTGAACAAATGTTCTGTCTCTTGAAAGGAACCAAACCTTGGGGATTCCTCTTTGTTGCTGTTAAATTTGTTTTAGAGGCACATAATGCTGGGCTTATGGCTTATATTTCTCTGTTCTTATTGGCTCATGTGTTACCTTATTGACTGGTTGCCTGAGCAGCATCTCGTAAAATGAAACACCGCTGGTTTACTGGGGATCAGGGTGGGCTTTTTTGTGGATGCGAATCTGCTCCTTTGTGGAGGCTTGACCTCCCTCGCTGAAACTCACTGTGAGGTGCTGTCATAAAGTTGCGAAAGCAGGTGTCAGATGTTTATTAAAGAAAACTACAAAGTTCTATAGTCTTAATTAAGGCTCTGACAGTACTTCTCACAAAAGAGAATATTTCTTTCCATTATATACAGCTTATACATTTTCATGAACCTGTGCAAATTCGAAGAATTGATTAAAATGTTATAACTTTGTGGATGAGCCAGCATCATCTATCTTTCTTACTAGTGTAGTGAGGAAGTGCACTTGTCTGGACTGAAATAAAGGATTTCGACGCTTTGCTCGCTTTAAATTGACCCATTGCTTTTAATGTAACTCATCTGTTTACAGGTATGGAATGGACTGTCTGATCCAGTTTGAGGACTTTGCAAATGTTAATGCTTTTCGTCTGCTGAGCAAGTACCGCAACAAGTACTGCACATTCAACGATGACATACAAGGTAAGTCATGAGAGACACCTGTCCATCAAATTTAATATTCATTTCTCATTTCATTTCCTATGATCAGTATTGATTTGTTTGAGGAAAACTTTAGTCAAATTACAGTGTTGTTTTTTATTTTGTAATTAATAAAAAGAAAGAGTCTATGTTTTCAAAAGGTTAGAATAAATAAATGCTGACTTTTAAGTCCTTTTATATTGCTTCCACATATCCTGTAGGTACTGCTGCAGTGGCAGTAGCTGGGCTCCTGGCTGCACTCCGCATCACCAAGAGCAAAATGTGCAACCATACCGTTGTGTTCCAAGGTGCAGGGGAGGTAGGTGCAGCACTCTTTAAGCAAGATGATGAATTTGGCTGAACAGTGGCCACCGTGGAAAATGAAGATAGCAAACTTAATTTTAGTGGTGAAAATAGACTTCAGCTAGCAGATCCGAATCAAGTGGCGAATATGTTATATTAATCCTTAAAATGAGGCTAATAATAATTCCCAGGGCATCTGTAGTTTTAAGCTTTTGTGTTTTTCTTCTTTTAACTGTTACTGTACACAGTCTGAATGTAATCACACCATTAATGTGCATCAGACACACTGAGCAGTGTTTCAGTATGCACAGTGAAATGATGTTTGTACAAAATGTCTTTACTTTAAGCTTATTAGTCAGATTGTTGCTTTACAATTTTTAGTGCAGTGTGAACTTTCAATAGCAAGAACAAATCTGTGACTTCAGATCTGATGTTCTCCTGACAGGACTGATGAGATTCTGTGAGTGGTTTGCATGTGTAACTAAACTAATATTAAACCTAGTGTGAAGAAATCATGAGGCAGCTCCTCTTCCTCTTCCTCTTCCTTCTTTTTGTCTTGCTCCCAGGCAGCAATGGGTATTGCTGAGCTGATCATTATGGCCATGGCGAAGGAGGGACTCACTGAGGAAGAGTGCTTGAAAAAGATCTGGATGGTTGATTCAAAGGGTCTCATTGTGAAGGTGTCTTACACAATTCCTGTACACATTTAGATACAGGCATTAACAGGAGTGTCCAGACTGGGGACAGTACTGAGTTTAAGTAGATATACACCACCAGAAATTTCTGATTTTGCCTTACAACAAATATTTTCTCAGCGCTTTTATTTATATAAATTTATGATCATGATACACACAAAATGATGTTCATGTTGTGATTTCTTATGGACTCTTAATCTTCAAATCCTTAGGGTCGGGATCACCTGACTCATGAGAAGAAGAGGTTTGCTCAGGAGCACCCACAGATGAAGAATCTGGAGGATGTAGTCCGCAAACTGAAACCCACGGCTATTATTGGTAAAACAAGGAGCGCTTATGTATTCGGAAGACATCCAGTTTGCTTTGTTGGCACTTACAACTCTCAAATTAGTGTAAGACAGGTGCCACTGATGGATTAAATGTAAGGAACTGTAAAGAAATAGTACACTTTTAGAATATAATGCTATTTGGGGAAAGCTGAAAATGGTCCCTACTGTATCTTTCAAGTTGAAATACAGAAAAGCTTGAAGAGAAATCATGTGAAACTGACATTGGGTGGTTTACTATTTCAGGTGTGGCAGCTGTTGCCGGGGCATTTTCTGAGCAGATCATCAGGGACATGGCTTCATTCAACGAACGCCCGATCATCTTCGCCCTCAGCAACCCGACCAGCAAAGCCGAATGTACTGCTGAGCAGTGTTACGTGTTTACAGAGGTGAGTGTCTTTAAAGGAAAATAGCTAAACAGTACTTGTGTACGTTGAAGGGTAACTAAATATGCTTTTTACATGTTTTTAGCATATGATATTACAGGTGACTCTTCCAACAAAATTGACATCTTATATTTATTTATTATATTATTATTTTTTCTGCTTAAATTTAAAAGACCTGACAACACTGTACTACTGTGCTGCAGGGAAGAGGCATCTTTGCCAGTGGCAGTCCTTTTGATCCAGTCACCCTGCCTGATGGGAGGACGTTCTACCCCGGTCAGGGAAACAACGCCTACATCTTCCCTGGTGTAGGCCTGGGCATCACTGCTTGTGCCATTCGACATATTAGTGATGAAATCTTCCTTACTGCAGCTGAGGTAACACATTGACATGTATACAAAATATACAGTACACTTCTTCTTCAACAATGTCATATTATTTTTAAATGACTGCAATAATTTGTATAATAATTAACGAGTCATGTTGTCTTCTGACACTTCTCTCTCTTTAGGTGATATCTTCACAATCTAATCTGACTTATTTCTTTGTTGGTACCCATTTGACATTGTTAAGAAAGTGTTGTTTTAGCTCACTGGACAATGTTAACATAATAATGCATAGCACAGATAGGCAGGTTCTATGTTTTTATCGTGTTGGTTTGTGAGCATTTATGAAATTATTTGTTTCGTTTCTAACGTTTTACCTGTGACAATGTGACCTTCTTTATCGTGCGTTTGCTGTATAACAGGCTCTTGCTCAGCTGGTGACAGAGAAGGACCTGGCAGAAGGAAGACTGTATCCTCCTCTCAGCTCCATCAAGGACGTCTCTCTCAAACTGGCTGTCAAGGTGAGTGCTCAGTATAATAACAGCACACAGCATGTCGGTTTGTGTCCAGCTGTGTGAGGGTGTTCGAGAACCTGCAACAGCTTAATTTCCTCAAATGTGTGCATTACAGATCACAGAGTACGCCTTCGAGCACCACCTAGCCACACTCTGTCCAGAGCCTTCCGACAAACAAGCACATGTGCAGTCACTCACTTATAGCACTGACTACGAAGAGTTTGCTGTGGACTCGTACCACTGGCCTGAGGACAGTGTGACCATGCAGTCGTGCAAACTTTAACACATTGAACAGAATAACAGAATTGAGCCCTGGATGGCCAAGGTAACTACTAACATGAAGTTTCATAAAAAGGTGTGATGTTGGGATATACAGAAGGATATGTACAATTTTCTCATTAATATATTACTGTGAAATTAATGGGGACAAAAGTTTTGCCACAACACAAAAGCACCAGAATTATTACCAGTGATCAGTAATGTTTCTGGTGGGTCATCTTTAAAAGTTATTAGGCTTTATTACTTGCTCTAACCACTATTATCGCCTTCCCTTAAATAATAGCATGTTAGCTTACAGAATAGAAATGAATATCTAATGAAAGCGGAGCTGATGAAATCTCAAACAAATATCTGTTTATAGAAAATAATGTGCTAATGATTGTATCTGGCATTTTACAATATTATATATTGGTAAAATCTTTCACAGCTTTAATTGTAAAAGCACAGTACTATGGATTTATTTTCATGACTGTGTCAGCTATAATCCAAAGACTCTTTGTCAAATAAAAATTTTTTGTTTAAAATTTTTCCTTGTTTGATTATTACATTTGTGTAGATGACTAGGATACATTGAATATTAGGCCTAAAAAAGATCTTTGTCTTTGTTAATGTCTTGTTTGTAGTAACCAGCTTGAAAATGAAGTGCATGTTATGGTGCTCTGGCTCCCTCCAAAGTTCAAATACACCAGTACATTAGAAATGGTCAATTGCTCACGCTGGTTCTGTTGCGGATTCTCTATGGTTTCATTTATTTTTACAGATTTATAAGAGGAAACTCATGGCTGTGGTCGCATTTTTTCCATGTCAAGAAATGACATGACTGTGGGCACACTGCATATTATAGTAACAGCTGTTCAGGAATAAGATGTCAACTCCTTGTAGTACTACAGTAATACCATTATACAGTTCAAGTACAGAAACAACATTCATAGTCACAATCAATTATTAAACTGTTATAAAAGATCAGAGACAAATATTTAAAAGTGTTTATTACTGCACAGGAAGTTATTTAGATTGGACTGTTGCCACGGCAGCACGATGGTGGGTCCCTTAGCACTGCCCAGTCAAAGCTAGAAAGTTCCCAGTTTGAATCTCAGCCTGCCATCAGGGGCCTTTCTGTGTGGAGCTTTGCTGTGCATGTGCACGTTCCCTCCCACAGTCCAAAGACATGCAAGTTAGATATACTGGCGACTGGAAATCATTCTGTGGGATGGAGGGGGAGGGGTCTTCATGCAGCAGATGAGGAGGACATCTGAGGACGGTTGCTCCTTCTCACTGGAAGTGGATAAAGACACACGGAGATGAGGAACAGTCAATAGCCTGAGCAACAAAACAGTTTAGGATATTTGTCATTATGTTTCTTCTGACAAAAAAGTGAGAGCGTTTGCTCTACTGTCCCCTTCTGTCTTAACCAGTCTCTTTGTTTCTTTCTAAAAGATCAATGACAGACACAGGAGAATAATATTTAACAACTTAACCAAAAAAATATTCAAATACCAATATATCATTGTAGAAATGGGGATAATTACATGTAATATATGTACATTTACCTTTTCTATTTGGTGGAGTCAGTTTCCACACCGTCTGGTGTAGTCTTCGACTTTATTTCTCTCTTTTTATTTTGGGGGAGGACAAACAAGAGGAGATCAAAGCTGAGTTCAGTAATGACGAAAAAAATAAATAAAATGCTGATCACATTAAATAAGTGTATATTTACCATTTTATATAAGAGGCTTAACAGTGGATACTTGTCAGTCTTCTCACTGACGGTCTCATATGGACTTTGTTTCCTCCTCATCTGTAAAAGACAAAGAGCAGACGTGGTAGTAAACTGATCTTCAATAGCTTTAACAAACAGAAAAACTGTTATTCTGTGTTGGATAGTTTGACCATAGTTTCAATAAAAATGTATAATTATCTTTGCCTCACCAAGGCACCAGCAGAGTGTTGCTTATCTGTCCATCATAGGCTGCTTTGCTTGGCTGGGAGCTGGTGTCCCAAGATATATTTGATCATTTAAAATGTGTCCATCTATGAAAACAGTATATTGGTAGAGAGCTCTTGCCTCATATTTTCCACCATATCAGACACAGGCCAGGTCTAAGAAATAAAGGTGCAAGACTCACCACAGCCACTGAACCTTTGATCTCGATGGACTAACTATAATACTAACTATCTATAGACAAATGTACAATAAAAATTCCTCAGACAACCATATGTTTCGTATGGGGCAACAGGTCTGCAAGGGCCCCGGGAGCAAGATGCTACCAAAGGACCATGGGTCCACCAGGAACTGCTGAATGTCTTGGTTTGTGCATGAGAGATGTTGGTGTGTTGGATGATCCCATCACAGTCTCAAGCGCTTCTTAGGTGGAGACAAGCTGCTGCTGCTGCTCACCTCCTCTCTGTCCCTCCTCTTGCTCTCTCTCTGAGTCGAAGCAAACCATGTCGTCCACTCTCCAGCAGTTGGTCTTGTCACTGCTGTCTGCGCTGTGCACAGCTGAGATGAATCTGGTAAATGAGCTGCCATCAAACTCCGTGTTTTGGACACTGTTCCTGCGGTCGGCCTTCAGCGCTCTGAGCTACGTCTTCTCAGGATGGACTGGAGTCCATATAGTTGGAGGAGAAGACTTGGAGCCCCCAGTGGGCGCCACCACAACTGCCGGTGCCAGTGTGAGAGGAGATGGTCTGGTGTTCTTCTCCTTGGCAGGGATGAGGTGAAAGCCATAAATTAGGGAAGTCCTTAGAGCCTGTGATGAGGCCATGGTAGAGGATGGACTCTGACATGGTGTGGATGTTGGAGCTCCTCAGGTTGGTAAGGACCATCTGAACTGTCTGACCTTCTGGAGTCGGCAGAGCAGCTACACGAAAAGCAAAGAAATTGTTTGTCACATTAGCCACGATGACCCATGAACTTATTGATTTTTGTGAGCAGAGAGGTTGCATTTATTATTGATAAATGTCCTTACAGTTTTATTGGTGAAGAAGAAATCGGGTTAAGTTCAACTGACTGTGCCACATAAACATCTAGCATTTAACTCACCAAACATACATTTTTATAATCTGTACACAACTTGTTTTATTTTTGTTGACTGAAAAAAAAAAAAAAACTGAAGCCACGATTCCATTTTTGTATCATCAAAATATCAGCGCAAACAGTGAAGGTGTGGACAGTGTGTTATCCAGTAACTAGACACACGGAACTGAAATCTGGACTTGTGTACACATTCCCTGTGGCCACAAGATTTCTGCTGAGATGGTGTTTCTAATCAAGATTCAGATATTTAAAACAAAATATTTTCAGATATTTAAAACAAAATACTGTATATATAGATAATCAGATTATATTCACAAAACGCAGCCCCGGGTGGATCACACTGAGGCCAGACGTCTGTCTGCAGGTAGTTCCAATATCTAGCGTCATTTCCATCGTTCAAAAACCCAGTTTTCAGCATAAAAAAATGGCCCAGTTGCTATCTTTATTCTACATTTTCAGTGTTTAATCAACGTTAATACATCCATTAAAACACCATTTGTTTCTCAAATATCACATTAAATGTTTTCCAGTTGTCATGTGCACACTGATGAAATATTAGCGTCTGTAATAAGTTTACACAGAAAAAACAAGAAATAGTTTGTTGGTGGCCTCAGCTCCTCTCTACCCAGTACTGTTGGCTGCCCTGCTGTCTCTCTCCCTGTCAGTTTTCCCTTTTGACAAGCCATGTGGAGAACCCCGACACGGACGGAGACAATCTTGCCCTGACATCATCCTGGTTATTCCATCATTTTCCATTTTAACTACTTATCTGTCAATCAATTGGAAACTCACCTTTATGTCCTCTGTAGTTCCAGGGTACTGCGTCCTCTAGTGAGCAGCAGGAATCCCTGGAAGCTCTCACCACATTCATTGCACTGCCCATTTGTCAACTTTATCTCCAGTAAACCTTTTAATCACTGAGCAATTTGTGTCTGGCCATCTTTGGGTCCTCATTATTGACTAAACCTCACACGTGTTCTTCATCCAGGTTATTAAAAAAAAAGCATTGTGCAGGACAGTTAATTCACTGGAAAACTTCATTGGCTGATAGTTTTATGACTGCATCTCAGTTCATATATAATTGATATTATTTTAACAGTAGTAGACCAGTTAATTTACATCAGTTTTAATATTTCAGAGCAAATAAAATAAAATTGAATTAAAATTAATTAAATAAAAATTGAATTGCATTTTTTCTCTAGTTACTTAATAAGTAAACCCCTTAGTTCTAGATGTGACTTCTTACTTTACCTCCACCCGGGGTCTTCTCTGCATTTTCCATCAGTACATGTTCTGTACATTTTGTGGGTACACATTCAATCAAAAAAGAACTGCAAATACAACACATTTATATTTAGGGCAACAAACCTGACTGTGAATCAAAGCTTGTCAACGTCAGGCTAAATTGTTCAGTAGATGCAGAGTTCATCATAAGTCATATCACATCATTGATGTTAATTATAGCTTCACTTTTTAAGAATGTAATCAATTTAAGCATGGTTGTGTTTTTTCAAATCTCATGCTTGTTCTTGTTTTCGATAAGTGACTGCAGTATGCTATCATGTTTGTGGCACCGACAGTCAGTTATTGTCCCTGATCCTGAATCAGGTTAAAAAAAAAGGCATTTCTCACCAGCCAGAAGGGTTCAAACTCAGGCTGCTAGCTACTGCACCAGTATTATTAGAACTTAGATTAGATCAAACAAATCAAATGAAATACAATTTTAGCAGCATTTGGGCCTGATGTTTTCTAACCCACTCTGAGTAGCACATTTCTATAAAGGCTTGCATCTCTTAAATGACCTGTGGCATGTTGGTTTGAAATGCATTTGAAGGTGCTCTGGCTCCCTTCAGAGGTCAATTTGTATCATTGCAATAGATTAAGCAAATTCCATATCACAGTATGACTTAATCAACAGTGAATGTGAATTTATTTAAAAGTGAACTTGCTCTTTAGATATGTACAAGAAAGTTTTAACGCCATTAAAAGCCCACATCTTAATATTGATTAACAATATTAAAAATCAATACACCTTAATTAGACCCAAATGTTGTTTCTAGAAAAAATATTTATCTATATTAAATTTTTTTATATTGAGTGTTTTTCATTTTGTGCAGAATTTCTTGCTGTACATTTTGCGTACTTTTTTAGTTTCTTTCTTCTTCTTTCTTGTACTTTTTGTAATTTCCCCATTGTGGGAAGAACAAAGGTTTATCTTAACTTATCTCATCATAATTTAGTTCTGGATTAGCTTAAAAACATGCAGAATTAAACCCACATATCTGTGGTTTATGTGATCAAAACACAGTAAAAACAGCAGGTGCAATAACTAGTTTATGGTGTATAATTGGATTTTGTGGCTGGCTGAATTAGACTGAGGATGATTTTAAGTTAATCAATCAATCACAGACCAGACAGCTATGACTAGAGGCCTTGGCTGGCCTACTGCCCATCTCAGTCTAAAATCAATTGGGAAGCAGCCAGACCAGTCGGCGACCAGTGATGAGCGTTCCACCCCGGGCAGGGCTCTGAGTCCAAAGCATTTGTTTTCCTCACTTTCTACGTCTCATACTGCTTTAAATCCTAATAAACCTAAATTCAATTTAAGTCTATTAGTATCCTAACACATATCTTTACTTAATTGTTTATTTATTTATCCATATGAATATTTAACATCTAACTTTTAACTTCACAGGACAGACAAATGGAAATATGATACAAATTTAGGAAAAAAGGGCCCAAGAGTGACAAGAATGTAAAACATGAGCCACCATTTAATTACTTTATGTGCCAAATACTAACTTGTCAGAAATACCGTATACTCCCTAATTTTATGTCAACAAATCTCTTAAAAAGACAATGAATTGTGTGTCCACTCAGCTTATTCATCTGTGTTGAACAATTCCATTGTTCACATTAGTGAGCCACCACTGTACACTGGGTTTTTTAACATAACTGTGACATCACTATTTAACAAGGCAAAAAAGATCTCCAACGATAAGAACAGCCACTACTTTGTATTAACATGGCAAAATGAGTAAATAAATGCATTTTGGCAAAGCCCAGTCACATTGCATGACATTAACTTTGTATGTTCTTCGCCGTGTAGATGAATTGAGCGAACCACTGTTGGCCTGTTGTCTTGAATGTCAGCTAGTATCTGTTGATAAATAGTTTGACGGTTTTGTAGCTTTTATATTGATCGTGCCAGTATTTTCTTCCTTATCTAGTAAGACAACCCTCAGCCTTCCCTTCTCTTGTCCATGTTCATTGTGGTGCACACGATGATAATCTTGTCTCTGTCTCTTATCCTCGTCCACGACACCCTGCGGCCCTCTTTGGCACCCTGCTGGTCACACACTGGCTGAGTTGAAACCCAACAAGCTTTTGACCTTGTTTACAGTCTCACATTTAATGGCACCTTGCTAAGACCTTGTCATCAGTGCCAATCAGTAAAACCCCGGAGGGGATGTTGCCTGTGTGAGTCTGTCTACCCATCCTCCCTGTTGCCTGTCTGACATTAAGCCCAAAAAACGCCCCCCATTGGCCTGGCCACCACCGCACACTATGCTCGTCATGTTCTACACTCTTGTGTAACCGCGGATTGTTCAGATGTAGCCTCTTACTTTTATGTGGCTTCCACTTTTATTAATGTCTTTTTTTACTGTGTTTAAGTTCACAAAAAATAATGTATGTGCATATATTCTCCTATTCTATCATACACATAAGTTTTACTCCTATGACAAAGGGCTAAAATGTCCAGGCCTGTGAATAAGAACAATTTCCTGTTAAAGGCCAGCAGAGGGAGCTCTGATATATTGTTTGAGCAAAGCTTAGTAAAAGTTCTTAAAAGGCACCAGTGCAACAATAATAATTTAAATGCACACATCCATTATAATCTTTTTTTGCTGTATGATTACCTTGTTCTATAAGTCTGCTGCAACCTGTGACACTAATGGATCAATGTAATGAGAGAAAGTAATCACCATAATGCAGTATTATCTTATGAATCACTGTATTTACTGTGGAATATCCAGCTAAATATATAAACTGCTCTTTGTGAAGCAGACAGTGGCTGGGCATTTCAGCTCACATTATAGCCTGAGATTATAATGGACAAATTGCACTAAACCTATGTGAACATTATTACCAGTAAAGCCTAAAAGGAATGTGTTCATCACGCTAAGATATTATCTATTGCTGGGCTGCTCACAGCTAAAAACCCCATTATTGATACATGCATGACATTATATATATGTGCATATGTGATAAATATGTACAAAGGCTGAAAATAATAAATAAATGCTTTTTAGCTTGTACATATTTAGAAGAAGTAAAGAGATCTAAACTATGTGGAGGTGTAAGATAGTTACAGTTATTTAGTTTACACCTCAAGGATTTTGTACATAATGATAGCTGTTCAGTGTTAATATTCAAAAAAAACTTTATGTATGTGCTATAGGTGGCTGAATAAAGTATTAAACCTTTTTACAGCCAGTAAATATGAATAGAATACAACCAACATGGATGTATAAAATAAGACTCTGATGGCTGGTTGTGTGTGACAAGGTCACCACACAAAACTGCCTCCACTTACCATGAATGTTTCATTCTGTGCATATTTCTACTGAGGACAAACAAACTTTGTTTGATTTTAGGTCGATCAAAGTTAACGGCCGCCATCATGTCAGAGAAGCAGGCCGTTGATTGAGTCACGGGGGGCCCCTGTGACAATACAGAAGTATTTCTGTCTGTTCTTAGGTGAGCTCAGGCAGTATTACTCAGTTGTTTTAGTAGTAGTATAGTAGTTTTAGTATCAGTCATCCAGTATCGGCCTTTTCTATTCAATTGCTTTCCTAAGTTCTTGTGATTTTCCCAACCTGCCTTTTAAAGAGCTACTGTACACTGTCTTATAAATCAAACTTCAACATCTTCAGCATCCTTTGTGAGACCTCCAAAGGTATCTCTTTTTATTTTACCTTTTTTCAGATACATGACGCTTTCTTTTAACATTGACAGGCTAATGTCGTAGCCGTGACTTGAAACAAGGGTCATTCGGGACAGAATGGTGTGGACACTGTTTGACCTCATTGAATGGGGCCTGAACAGCTTCAACTCTGACCCCTGACCTCTTTCTGGAGACCAGTCAATAGCCAAAAGGCAATTAAACTTGAAGAATTGACCACTGACATCATAAGCAGCACAACTCAATTTAATGACCTTTTTGTTTATTTCATACAACATATTTGTGTAGGTTAGGGGATATGGTGTAAAAGTTGTTCTGAAAGTTATTTTCTCAACACATGCAGTCTCCTGCCTGCCTGGTCTGTGGTCAAGAAACCACCACTGCTCAGCAGCTTCATACCATTCTGCTGTTCCTGTGAATGATTCTGTGAGTAATTTACAGAGACGTCTCTGTTTCACAGACAGTTCATGAGGCCTGCACGTCGCACAGGTTTTAGCCTGAGAGGCAGTGGTGGGCACAGGTTTTCGACAGCCTGTTGTTTCTCAGGCGGGTACCACACGCAGATACCAAGCAGGAGCGCCGACGCCTTGACAACTTTTCCATAATTAGATGAGGCCTTGCACTGAGTGTGGGGATTCTTGCACTGAAATCTAACCTGACATGTGTGATCACGACCCAAAGTCGTGTTTAATTAATTTTTGTTTCAGCAAAGGGCGCAAAGACATCATTCCCTGCAGCTCTCTGTCATGAAAGAAATACAGCATCCTACTTGTATTTGTTACTTTTAAGCACTTGCATGCATTTAAATGCAGGTTCTTAGAATTGAGCTTGTTTGTCAGCAAAATTCAACACGGAAGAATTCCCAGTTTTTCTTCTTTAGGACAAAGATTTTCTTCATGTTATAATTTAGGAGAATAGGATTTTCACCATGCTCTAGCCTAGTTTTAGTCGAGCTACGCAGCATGTTGCCTTTAGCTTTTGAGCATGTCTTTACTGCCTTTTGAATGTCGGCACATGCTAGCCAGGCTTGTGCTTATTATTTTGCTGCAAGCTCCAGATGGATCAACACATGCTGAAAATATTACAAGCAAGACATTTGCATGTGACCTAAATCTTCCATTTTCAATCCACCATGCGAACAAGTCAGTCTAAAGACATTATTTTATTACCCTAGATTTGAACGTTTGCACTGTGCAATATATCAGACTCCCATATTAGAAAACAATAAAATTCTGAATTTACTGACTGTGACTGATGAATTCAAAATATATGTTATATGTTCACTCAAAATACTTAACAGTATCACTACTTTTGTATCCTTTTTAAGATAAATTATACAATTTGAAAAGTACTAATTATAAGTGTCGCTCAAAGAGCAGTAGGATAATTTGTTTATATCATGCTTTTGGTTTATGGCTGTGTGTGTTCCTTTAGTGCTCCACTCATATGTTCGCCAGCCCAAATCAATTATAAATACGAAATAGTGCATGTACAGGGTACAATAGACTTATAATTGATGTGTTATTTAATTAAATATGTATATCTTATGTTATTTGTATTGTATTGATGTTTTGGAAGTTTTAATTGTATGTATGATGTATAATGGGTTTGGACCACGGTCCAAGATAAATTGAACTGACTGACTGATAAAATTAAGCCCACCATCACACTTGATGTACTTAAGACCAGTAAGAGAGCACTGATAATAAGCATGGATATACTCAGAGCTGCACTATTGGCCAAAATAACATTTAAATGCATGCGTTTTAAGATATTAACATGCATGTATTTGCACCAATAGCATTTGCTATTGTTTTCTGGATCTTCATTAATTCTGTAATTGTTTGCTGCGAGCGATTTACTGCCAAGTTTTATGAACATCAAAGCGTTTCCCTTTTTTTTTTTTTAAACAACACATAACCTATTAAATTAACATGCACATTGCATCTTGAGCTCAATAAGTTGCCTAATTAATTGTGAGAGGCAACGACAGCTTCTGGTTTGGTCCGGGTATAGAAAGTAGTTTCTCCCTTTCAGCTTGTGTTGTTACAGTGACGGTCCATCCTGCCACACAAATTTTTAGAGTGTGTACTGTTGATTATTAATAAGGACGGCGAGGTATATGTGATGGTAATACAGCCTCCAGTGCTCTCCTTCCCCATTAATAACCAGGTTTCCTTTTGATGTGGCCACGATGAGCGTGTTGCATCAGTTGCGGCATGTAAATCCGCCTGCTGTGTTATCTCCTTAACGGCTCAAGGGTCCACCTGAGTTTGTCCACCCGAAGGATAAATTAAAGAGCCTCCAATTTGTATTTTTTTAGATTTATATTTCGATCAGTAGGCTGCAGTGCTCTGTACCATGCCAGTATCACAGAGTGTTCTGGAAAACTGCTGCAAATGTTGCACCGAATGAACTCTGGAAACCCAAAGACCAGAAAAACGCATTTAAAACCACCAGACAGAGTGTTCTCTGACTATAAACTAAGAACCTACAACCTTAAGTAACCATTTTTATATGCAGAGGATTGTTAAATCGGTTATCTGTGGTGCAGGTCATTGAAAGTCTCAGGTTTGTAAAGAGTACCTGATCAGGCTCTTGACCTTGTGTTGAATGCTCCCTGTGTTTCCCTCCACTCCAAACCCAAATCTCAGTGTAAATGCACGTAGCTCAGGTCAGAATATTTAATGAAAAAACGCGAGCAGAATAGATCAATCAATGCCAACCGAGGACAACACTGGCTGAGTGTTTGTGTCCCAGTCTTAGTAAAATCATACTGTTTGTGTACATGAGTGTGTCCGTCTTCTGCTGGGTGCATATGGGTGGATAGCTCATTATCTATTGTCAGCAGGCACAATGGCCTGGAGGCCAGGGTATGCTGGGCCATCAGCCCCAAGCACAATACCTGTAAACAGTGAGCAACCTAATTGAAAACACAGTCTGGCATCACCATGTTGTCTCACAATTACAAAGCTGATGAATAGGGAGGTGGGCTTTTAAAAAGAAAAGCTTTATCTGTTGAAAGGTGAGAGTGTGTTGCAAATATAAGGTTGCAGCAGTGAAAGCACGGAGTGTAACCTCAATTTCACGTCTTTTTTTTTTTTTTTTTTGGACTGCTTGTCAAACTACAGGTGCTCTTAATACCATTTTCAGTTTTCAAAGTGGATGTTGTTGTTGGGATACAGTTTAGACAACTGCACTGTAATGATTGCTGTACATATGTTAGTCAACATGAAACACCGAATGAGACAGTGTATCGCATTGATTTGCTTGGGTAGCTTTTAAAATGTTATGCGTGAGTTCACTAATGTGTTTAACACTCATGTTGATTACTAGAAATGTACCATTCATTTGAGCCTCTAGGCACTAAGACTGCTGTATGTTCCAAATGAGGTCTGTTTTAAATGAAATACATGAGTGTGGAAATGATATTGATATACAGTAGGTCACTGAGTCTACATTCATCCATCACCTCCACCCAGCAGGATCTTAAACACAACAAGAGAAAGGGAGTCGATCCAAAAAAAGAGCTTTGTGTTACACACGCTTGGCTGCTGTGTGATCTAAGTAACAGTAATCCAATCAGATAAAAGACTAGTCCACAAGTTTGCCGGATATCTCAGCCGCTGCACGCCCACCACAAATTCACTAGTTCCCTGTCAACTTGTTGGCTTCCATTACAGTGAGCTCTGATGTTATGGACCTAATTCTTTTGACGCTGTTCTTTTTTCTTTAAGTGGGTTTTTGTGATTATGCTCAGATAGCTGCCTCTATTTTAGCCAGTGCACAATGAAGAGCTTCAGCCATGTCTCTCCCATGTCTCTCTTTCAACACCCTGCTAATATGTTAGTTCTCTACCTGTTCTGATTTGTCCTTGTTTGCATAGTAAGCCTGTTTTCAAAGCCACAGCCACTGATTATTGTAGCCTCTCATATCTTTTGGATGTTGTCATTCAGCTGATGAGTTTTAAAGTGGTGTTGATAGACACAAGCATATATCTATTTAATAAAGGAATGCTCTCAATATGGTTTCAGCTCAATCAGTGGAAGCAACTAAAAGCCACAAATTCTGAATAAAGGGTTTCTATCTTCAAAATCTAAAGTCCCTAAGCTTTGCTAGTGTGTAATGCAAAATCTTTAAGATACCCTTTAAATTAGGACATTTCATCTCTTTTCTTGATTTCTATATTTCCTTATCTTTATGTAAGAAGGTAAAATGTCACAAAAATGTTAGTTTCTTGCAAGAGTGACCTTGTCCTTTCTTGCAAAGGAGAGCCAAGGTCTTTGACGCCCTTACCTTCCAAAGCCTTGAGAGGTGAATGCTTTATGATACCTTGAGAAACTGATCATTCCCTTTTTTCTTTCCTTTTTTCATTGCACTTATCAAAAACCAAAACCACAATAGCAATATCTGTGTTCTCACTCTTGTAGCCTGCTATCATTTGTGCACACGTTAAATTTGTATTTAATGTACACTCACAGGAATAATTAGTCAGCTTATGGACTACAAGAGGTAATTACATACAAAGCAGAGCATGTGTGCTTGCTTGCCAGGCCTATCAACAACAACTAAAGACAATGTTTAGCAATCAGGAAGTTAACCACACAGCTGTGTTTTCCAACTCGTGGATTTGGTCTCTGTCATCCGCGCCCCACTTCAGCCAAAGACACACCTCACGCTGGTTGCAGTGACCTCCCCCAGATGTTCCCGAGATTCAGATCTCTGGCCACATTGAACAGTGAGGGCTCATCATGTGTTTGACCATGGTGGTCTTTCTGGGTCAGTCAGATGCTCTCGCTGTCTCTGCTGCCATGGTTTCAATTCCCTGAGGCCAGCGAGGCTGGTCAGTGCAGCCACATGACCTGAGGGCATGGGTAAACTCAGGCAGGTCTTGGGCCCAGAGGTGCCGCCTCATATTTGCAGTTAGATGGTATGAAGTGCTTCAGTGATGAGCCTGGATTTGATCGGATCCGAGTAGCACTAATACACAAGGCTGGTTGGGGCGGGTTGGGGCTCTGGTGTCCTATTAACTTTGGCCTGCAGGATCATAAGGTTACAATTTTAAGAGTCTAGCCCTGGGTAATGTAATCTGAAGGTCTACACCGCATATATCCTAGTAGGGGAGAAAGGACTGATTAGTCTATCAGAGTGAGAGACAGAGAGAAGGGAAGAGTTTGACTTATTTAAAAGCTTTTCGGGAACAGGCCATTTATCTTAGTGAGTTTACATTCAGACACATCTTAAGTGAATAATCATTCAGGCTGTTTTGTGGTGTGTATGTATTATTATTAATTATACAATTGCATCCAGCTATGGTCAGTGATGGTCCCTGCTGAGAGCTCAGATTTCCCTCATAGTTTGGTACATGTGGTTGTGCATGTATTGGGCTGGGGATGTTCTCAGTGGATTTTCCCGCTTTCATTCAATTTATGTTGGGATGAATTCCAGTCATCATTAAAAAAAATGATTAGCTGAATGACAATATTATTAGCACAGTGGTTTTCATGTGTTTATAACAGCATATAGTGGACTTACACCTTTTTTAACAACCACATTGACATTACGTCCAGTTAGTGGAGGTGAATGCAGTGCTTGTTGTGCTGACATGATTAAAGTAGTGGTAATTTACTGATCTCATGGTTGTGATCATCTTACCAATTTATCATAAACAACAGATATTCAATTTGTAGCATTTTCTATTTGAATTGCCACTGCTGCTCTTTTCCCGTATAACAGTACTGTCAGTATTCATCTTATGAAGTATAGTTTCCTATAGTTTCTCACTCGGACAGCGCTCAGCATGGTTCTCTCTGCTTTGTTCAGCTCGTTCTTAAGCACAATTTTCCCCTCAGTCTTTGTCGTGTCATCTGCTCAGATGCTGTAGTCCATGCTTACGCTTACGCCACTTCTTTCCCCCATCATGCTTTAGACTTTGTGTTTTTCAAGCCCGCTTTATTTAGTTTTATGTCATGTGTTATTTAGGTTATTTAAGCTCATATCTTTAGCATTGGATGTATATACTTTAATCGGGTAAGTTTCCTCAAACATGCTGGCTTTTGTTCTTGTTAGGTTTCCTTCAACACCTACACCCTTATTATTATTGGCCTTCCCTTAGTTTGTCATCATGGTTCACCTCATTCTATTTACACTGTTTTTTTTTTTGTTTCTTTGCTTTTTTGTTTTTTTATCCCCCTCCTTGTATTCAGCTTTGCCCTGACTGTGTTCGATTTGTGCTAAGTTGAATTGACCCTTCCTACTAACTCAGCATGTCTTTTGTCCTGCATTTTGGGTCCTCCTTCTTTAATTATGAGAAGTGTATTATGTTTCGTTAGCTGGTGTGAGCCGCTGCCATTAAACACTCTGGCATTTTTTCAATAAATGAATTCATATCAAGGACAACACGTGTACCAGTGGTAAGTGCAAAAGAAGCAAAGAACTCATTTTTTTAATATATTTAGCATGTTTATTGCATCTAGGCAAACATTTCACTGGTTAAACCAACTTTAAATCTTAAATAGGTTTAAATTAATGAGCATTTTATAACTTTTTCTTGGAAGTGTCCCACCAAAAAGTAGTTTGTCTCTCTTTGGTAGTCCCGTTCCTCCTGTTTTGAACTCCAACTTATCTTCAAACTCATCAGTGACTCAGTTTGCTAGCTGTTGGATTAATACCTTTTTTTGTTTGACGCTCACAGGTAAGTCATTTATTAGGGTATGTGTGGTAAATTGGGACACTTCTTAGGTTAATGTGTAAACCTTCAAGACAAACTCATGCCCTATGGGCATCATTGTTTAAATTAAAGCTGATGTAATCAGATTAAATCATGTCCTGAGGATATGTCCCCATTAGGTCCCTTTTTTTTTTCTTGTTTAAGGGTTTAGCCCATGATATTAATTGGGTCCCATTGCAGCTCACTTGACTGAACATGGCACTCTAAACAGGCCATGTCGATATATTTAACATTATGGAGAAGAGTGAAGATACGAAAAAAGAAAATAATGAATAATTAAAATGAGGGTTAGGGTTACTGACCAGTTAATTTAATGCAATTATGACCAATTAGCCAGTGCGTGTGGAAGTGTTAAAATTATACCAGGCTTGATCTTCAAATGAGCATTTTGACATTGTGACCTGTTTTAGCCTGCAGGGGTTAAGGGATGTGAATTCTTTTCACAATACACACATAAGTGAAAATTTGCCATACATTTACCTCCCCAACAGCTTAATTTTGGAATTTTAAAAAGTTACAAATCATTTTCAAACATTAATTATATGGTAAATACAACTTAGCAACCAAAGTGTAGACTGACTTATGCATTTAAAGAAACAACTCTTCAGAGAAACGCTTTCTTCTTCGTCAGCACACAACAGGTTAAAACCCAGAACTTTGCAAAAAAGGTTTTTCATCAATTATCATTGAACCAATTGTCAAATGCATTGTTTTTCATTATCAGTAGCCATGCTAATGGAAGTTGCCTTTGGTATGGCAGTGTCAGTGTTCCTGGTAACATTTTACTAATATGTTAAGTATCAAGGTATTTGCAACTTAGCTAAATTAACAGCTTATCTTCATTATGTTAATGTGTTATTAAGATTCCTTTCTCATATCTTTGAGATACTTTCATGTTGTAACCTGATATTTATAATTTTTTATATTATTGTGACACTGAGCAATTTTTGGTCAAGGTGGCATCAATACACTTCCACGGGACAGAGAGAGAGAGAGAGAGTCAAAACTCCCTGTTGAAGTGTTAGTTGAAGACTTGGTTCTGACTTTCTCCCTAGGACTTAATGGTGAGAAACATGGAAATGTTTGAGTAAAGCTTACACTTGTTCCCAAAGCCCTTTATTTTTTTAAGAATTATATGCATAAACTCGTGGGGTCTGACCCTGTCCCTCCCGAGACAGACAAAAACAAATCCTTTAGTAATTTTAGTGGACATTTACACCATCCTGCATAGCTTTGGTGCCTCCATTAAATGCTTGAAACCATATAGGTTAAATGACATTGAAAAATTTGAAAGACATGAAAGAATAACCTTGGATGTATAGTCTATTTTGAAGTAGCTATTATCTAGCCTTTAGAGGTATGACTGAATATGTGGCATGCCCCACACTTCAGCCCACAAGAGCAGGGTCATTTATTCTTGCAATCCTACAGATCAGATTCAAAAAGCACAATAACAGCCTTCACTCAACATGCAGTTAAATCAGTCATGCTTTTTGAATTCACTTTCTATTATTGTGATTTCAAGACGCAGCCAGTGAACTAGAATGTGTAAGTCTTTCCATCATAAGTGTAAGAGGTAATAATCCAACATACTAACTACTACAGATTTTCTTAGTCTTGTCTGAGTAAGAAAACCTGCCGCCAGCGCATTGTGGTGCTTGTGCTGTGCTCTGTTCCAAGCATAAAGGCTTTGTGCTTCAGTCCCCACAGTAATAAGCAATCTTAAATAGTCACAGAGAAGCCAATGATCCATCTGTGTGAACAAATAGCAGCATATTAATTCCTGCAGGTGATTTTGCTTCTCATTGTCTACCACACTTAATTTTTTATTTTTTTTTCTGTTAACAACTTGGTTAGAAGATCGGAGAGGAATAAAATCAACTGCACGTCTTGTCAGAGCACAGGAAGCGTTATCTCTTTAGCACAGATGTGAGGCAGCAGGGATCCATAGAAAAAGAAAATAATCCTTCAAGTTGGGCTGTAGCCTTTTGTGCTTTAATTTAGAAATTCTGAGGTTTGGAGATGCACAGCTTGTCCGTTGGTTCGTTCTCTGAGCAGATGTTGGGTGTTCAGGATTAAATATTTGGAGAGAAAAGTGAAATGGCATAGCACAGAATCAATGAGCAAGACTACATGGCCACGAAGATTTCCACTGGCTACAACAGCCACGTCCCAGTCACCTCCCAACCACCACAAAGACATGTTCAAAGTCACAGTCCATCTCCAGCACCTCTTACATTTATGACATCTACAGAGTGAGTTTGTTGGTCCAATCCATTTAACTGCTAGAATCTTGAACTGTGATCAAAAGAATGTGAATGTGCCCTTGTTGTAGTTTCTCTTCGAGAAATTTGTTGTGGCACAAACCTTGAAGCTGTGGTGTGCTTCATTTGCAGTTAGATAAAAGAAGACTTGTATCCCAAGACCACAGTACGACCTCCTTCATTGCTCATGAATTGATTTTATTTAAAAGTGGAGGATTAGCAAGGCCAGTATCTTTCGATTGTTAGGAAAGTTCTTTGAGAGAGCAGAAAAATAATCAAAATAGCCCATTTGCCTTGCACTTTCTTAATTCTTAAGGCAATTTGTCCATGCCACTATACAGTTCCTTCTGCTGTATGACACACTTCAATAGGGATGAATGTGTTTACATGATTCTGACTACTCTGGAGGTCATTTGCATTACTTGGACCCAATCCTTTCAGTTTCCAGTTCAGTAAGTTTCTGTATTGCTTTTGACAAGTCGTTTGATATCCCTGCCGTTGAGTGATTTCTGATGGTGAGCTGTCAGGTTCTGCTATATACAAGGTGTGAATAAGAGAATACGATCATGGACACTCCTCACAGGGCCCTTGTTAGAGTAAGCAACTCTCTGCAGCCTTGATCCCTGACCTTTGTGACCTCCAGCCATACATAAGCCTGTAGACAAAAACATATTTTATTTTCACACACTACCCAGGTGTTACTTAACCTCCTAAAGCTTCCTACTAAAATAATATAATATAATAGTAACAATATTAATGTATTACAAAAATAAAATGTTTATCCTTATGAATGAAATAAAACACATCCAGTTTTGTTTAATGTCTCATTTTGAAAGTATTTGTATGAAAGAATAATGAAAGAATATGAAATAACCAATAACCATAGTTACAGTACATTTGTCAGGATAATTTTTTATTTTTTTAGATTCTTTTGAATTAATTGATTTTAAAAAGAAAAGACGTTCTCTCAGTGATTTAAATCTAAATTATTATAAAGTGTTTCCACCAAAATTACATTGACATATAATAATTATGTATTTTTTTACGGGGAAAATTTTTTTAAAATATTTTTTAATCAACAAAATGAGATTCCTTTGCTTTCTATAAAACCGCATCACAGCCAATCGAAAAATGTCAAACTCCTTGGCTCGGGATAATTATTAATTCTGTAGAATGTAGAAATGAATTCAATTAAATTGGAAACTGTACACGTCATTGTGGACATTCTGCCACAGTTTGTCATCAGCCAATCACTGTTATCTGGTCATATCAACTGAGGAGTGTATTTCAGTGACGACACACAGGTTGCAAAGCTGGTTAAAGTTAGTTTGAATTGTGAAGCATTGCCATGTTTTACAGTTTCTGCCTGGGGAAAAGACTGGGGAACCAATTATAATAACAAGAATACTTCCTCGGGAGGGCTATGGAAATAATGAAAGCTAGGCTTTCCATGGCTTTATTCTGCTTGGTTTGGTTGGTTTGCTGAGGTCAAGATTTACAAAAACAGCACTTATAGCCTTAAGCAGCATTATTAATTTAGAATAAAACGAGAGAGGGAACACCGATCGCAAAGCAATAGGAAGATGTTTCCTTGAACATGCACTTGAATCCAGTCCGATGCGCTTTTGCACAGCGCAGTATGCCCGTCTGAGTTCACAAGCCAATCCTCCCTCCAGGTTTGAAAACTGTACTGGCCTCTCTCAGACCCCAGGGCAAGGCATTTGTACGGCAGGCGAGCCGCATATTAGACACATATGGTGCCGAAACAGATTTAAGAAATAAGCTGTCATCAAATAATCAAATCATTCATGTTTCAGAGAGCAATAATAGAGGTATGTGAGCACGGGACCATTCCTAGTGGTAGGCTATTCTTTTGTGTATGTGCTCGGTCTGCCTGTGGACAAAGGCCTGCTACAGTCTCTTCATGATCACACACAAAAGCATGCAAACAAGAGAGGATCATTAATAAATCAAAGCAAAACAGTTTCATTTCAATCCATTTTATGGTCATTTTAGTGCCATTTCAAAGTGCAGCTAGTCAGAGGACAGTTTTTTTTTTTGTAATTTTAAAATGACTGAATTGAAGAAATGTCAACGTCTCAAAAATAAGATTCAGCCACTGTTAGATTTACTCACTGTTTTAATCTCTAAATTATTTCGTATTGTTATTTTGGTCTCTTTCATACTTTGTATTTGTCATGTATTGTGAAGCATTTACTTACATCTAACAAAGAAAGGTTTGCTTTAAATAATCTTAACTGAGCCTTAAGAATTCACTACAGTTCCTAACAATTATGTTATTAGGTATGGTACGTCACTATGTAACTTTTTATTCATCTATCTATTTATTTTTCAAATACAAAAGCTAAAACTATGCTCATACATTATGTTGTTTATTAGCAATAAAAGACATGTCTGAGTATGGACTTGAAAACACTACAAGCTTTAGATGAATTAATGCTTTTCTTTCAGTCAAAAGTCGGAGCTAAAACATTTGCCACTGAGAAGATGACTGCTGATCAATTCCCACTGGTCCAGATAAGATCTTAGATTAATTTATTGGAGCCTTAGCTGAGCAGTGGCTGGATATGATGCACACTATGCAAGCACTAGAAAAGACAAGCCGCGCTCCCTGTGCCCTGTCTGCACTCATCCCATCAACGTCAACAGATCACAGTGTTCTCGCTGAGAAAACAATCCAACGCAGAGGAAAAGGGGGCAAAATACATGCACCACTCCGCCCACCAAACCCCAGGCTCTGCTTTTTTTAACCCGCGCCTCAGCCCATGCCCCGCCCGCTCGCACGCTACTCCCCTTCCCGCCTCACCACCACCACCACCCACCCTCTACTTGCAACCCAAGGCCATACGTCCAGGCTGTGGATGACAGCTCGCAACATCTCCTGCCACAAATGTTTTCCCAAAGCATCCACTTCTGTGACCCTATCAGCAGATAAAACCTCCCCACAACCCCTGATGGAGTGTGCCTCTCACTTTTTTGAATGTGTCAACAATTTCTGGCTGGCTGGCCAGACACCGCATCCTGGCGATGTCTGCTGCATGTGTGCCACTGTGTGTGTGTGTGTGTATGTGTATCCGTGTGTCTTCTTCTTATACTTGTGTATACATGTTTGAATATATTTATGTCTTGTGTGTTTTTTTTTCCATCTTTTTCTACATAAAGCTGGGGAAAAGGGCCATGTCATTCTCCCATACGTTAATCAGGAGCTACACACAGGAGAGGGCTGCTGCAGCTTGGTCCTTCCTGATCATGTTAATGAGGTCCCCTGGCTATGCAGTCATTGAAGTATAATTGACTTGTTCGTCTCTTATCTTCCTAATAGACAATCTGACCCAGAGCACGTTTATTTCGCTATGAGAAATGTCAAGAAAGATTGGAAGTTTCCTCAGTGTGCCCATTAAAACTGAAGGCATGCCACCCTGTCTCCAGCCAGCCAGCCCTGCCATTGGTTCCCTGCCTCATTATGCAGATGCCAAACGTAAATAAATGATTTGCAGATTACTGCTGCCCCCCACCATTCCCTCCTTATCCCTCTACCCAAACTGTGGTCTTCTCTCCTCTCCCAGGACCGAAAAGGAGGACAGGAAGGAGGGACCAGAGGAGACACAAAACCATCCAGGGAGCACCATGACAATTTCTCTCTCGGGAGCAAAATAAATAAAGTTGAGGTAGTAATTATAATAAGACATGTCCCTGACATGAAAGCCTGGTGAAGCGCATTGATGTTGTTACAGCTGTGTATGTCTCCTGACTTTCAGGACCTATCAGAATCAAACAACGCCATGGCTAATGTGGAGGGGCCAAGAAGCAAGCTGCGTAAGCAAGCGCCAGGCGAGGGTGTACCAGTGACTGTGGTCACACGCTTGTGGATATGAGGGGGAACATCTGTGCACATCAGCAGCCTACCATCAGTGCATGTCCACCATGTCTACTTAGGCCAGTATCAGAGTCACAAAGAAATTGCTTTTGGTCATAAAGCGCTGTTTGCTGAAAATGGTCTTCTTTAGGGAAACCTAGTCTCTGCACGTTACATCCTTCACTTCCCCACTCCTCCCAAAATGTTCACGCTGCACTCTTAAAAAAAGCAGTAGATAGTATTCAAAGGGCAGCAGAACTATATATAGAAACACATTCATAATGACACTGATAAAATTAAGCTTCATTTGTGAACTGGTTTTTCAACCTCTGACTATGGAGTCTGGTGTTGGTTTACACATTTACTAAGTTACTCTACATCTCTAAACACAAGGAAAACACATTTTAATAATATACTAAGTTTGAGAATAATTTGAGAACCATTGCACGCACCTAAAATTATTAAAATGAGGAGTAGGGATCATAGGCTCTGTTACGGTAAATTATGTTACAGTTAAGGCAACATGCTACTGCAGTAACTACTAGAAATTTGCAATTGATAGTTTACATTAGGCTGAATGACAAGCTAACACCACGATTAACCTAAACTAGAATTCCACTTAAGATTTCACCTAAACATGACAACAATATTTGACTAATGTTTAAATCCTTGAATTGTAGAAAAAGAGCTTTTAAGTTTTAGTGCAAGCAATACTGCTGTTACAAAACTCTGTCCACATTGTAAGGAATAAAATACATGTAAAGAAATCGGTCTTTAATGTTGAAACAAAATTAGAATAAATCAAATAAGTAGGCAGTCTATGGAGTATTAAAGAGTACAAACTAGTTCAGGTAGCGAAAACCAAATGGCCACTCTTAAAACAGCTAGACCCACACAAATTCCCACAATGAAAGGGAAAAAAAACAGGACCACAATACCATCCATAAAACTGCCACTGTACAATTAGTATCAGTCACAGAAGTAATTTCATTAGTAGAAGCTGTGAAACTGTAACAAACCTCAGTCTCGTTTGCAAGAATACAATAAGAACATAGCCATCTACCTCACTTCACATTTGTAAAGTGCCAAGGAGGATTTCTCCGTCATTTCTTCTTATTTAGCATGCATTAATGAGATGACTGTGGCTGCCTTGTGTGCCCCCTGAAATTTTTATTTTCTGATCAGCTTCTGTGTGATCGCAGCACTGGCTCTGCCTTGACTTGGAGACATCATTATAGTAATTACCACAAGCTCTAGTAGTTGCAGGCAAATAATTCTGCTGGGTTCATTCCCCCCACCCCTTTGCGGCAGCTCTGCAGACGAGGGGAAATTACATTTTTCACCAAGGCTTTCTGTTGTCTGTATTGTGACAGCGGTCATACTCCATCACATAGCCCCTCTCCCAGCTATGACTATCCCACAATCGGAGTAATGGTGAAAAAAAAAAAAAATCAGAGCAGAGAAAACAGCCTGTTTAGTGCGCAGTCCTATACCACCTTTAGCTTGTGAATGGAAGAATAGGTTGAATTTAATGACCACCTTTCATTAGCATTGATTCAAAGATAATTTCTAATTAAAAGAATGTGGATTGAGGGATCTTTTGGTGAGGCCACAAGGTGATACTCACCATCCTATCAAGACAAAATGTATTCCTTTGGAAAGCTTCAAACAGGCAGACGTGTACCTTGGATGACCAGAATATTTGTTTTGTGACTGGTGTCTGACTTCGTGAAGGCCTGTTCTATGAGAAAAACACTATAGTAACACAATGCGTAAAGTTCTTAAAGAAGCCCTGCAAGTGAGGAAAGAAAAAAATAAATAAAAACCCCACATTTCTACCATGTTTCCAGCAGTCTGCAGCTGCTGACTTCTGGACCTTCAGCGATGCTGTAGGCTCAGAGAGTAACTTCACCAAGCGATCTCCATTATCTGTAACCACTTGTCCAGTTCAGGGTCGCGGCAGGCTGGAGCCAATCCAAGCTGGGGAGAAAGGCGTGGTACACCCTGGACAGGTCGTTACCCATCTCAGCGCCAACGCAGAGAGACATACACAGACTGACTACCATTCACACTCACAATTTAGAGTCACCCGTTAACCTAACATGCATGTCCAGAGTACCTGGAGGAAACCTATGCAACCCCAGGGAGATTTGAATTGGGGATATTGTAGCTGCGAGGCGGCAGCACTAACCACTCGATCCCTGTGCTGCCCAGAATATACAACCCAGTGGTTTAAACACACCTATCCTTCTTCACAACTCACTGGTATCTAGTTTTTCCTAATAACATTTAAAAACAAAAAAGAAAAAACATACTGCGATCAATGATTCACTGATGCTGTGCAAAAGGCATTTAAATGTTTTTTGGTTTTTCTTATTCTCATTTCTGTGTGCTCCTCACTTGTGTATTGTAGTATTGGGTTTTTTTTGTTTTGTTTTTTTTGTATTTTGTGACCAGTATGTCTGGATTAATTGTTTAGCGTGTAATAACAAAAATAATTAGCATGACTTTGATTTTTTTTTAAGGATTTTTGAATAGGCACTAAAGTCCCCACTGAAGTGTTATTGAGGGTTAACTTGTGTGCAACATTTGTGAAGTGTCATTGTGGTCCCACACTTGTTGTGCACCATAGTAACTTTCTATTTAACAGATGAACAATTAAGAGAGATGCAATTAATGCAAAATAGCTAAAGAAGAACTGGTGAAAACGACGGTGAAAAAAAAAACCTAACAATAGTGAGATACTATTAGCTGAACAGCAAATTCTATGGACCTAAAAATAAACATCCACTTCACACACACACAAATGTAGATACGTGAGCTAAGCAAAGACTAAAGTGTAGGCTTTATATCAATGACATAAAATATACAAATTGACAGTCTGTCAGCTGAGATGGTCAGGGTGAGAGTCTGTATGTTAAACATAATTCTAATTTGCCACAGAGAGCTGGATAATTTTATTTCACTCTGTAATTATGTATTCAGTCCAAGGCCATGCCGGTCACTGTCTCCAA
Organism: Channa argus; assembly: GCF_033026475.1. NCBI lineage: Eukaryota > Metazoa > Chordata > Actinopteri > Anabantiformes > Channidae > Channa > Channa argus. The sequence continues at coordinate 21,173,358 of NC_090203.1, forward strand.
CTTCTCTTCTAATGATCCCAAATTGGCTGTAATTAATTGGTATCCTAATTATGCCAAACAATTGGTTTCTCCTTTTGAACCTCAAACTATCCCCTATTCCAGTTAGTCATCTATATCCAGAGGAGACAACAAGAGATTCAATTTTTTAGGACAGAATTTTAGAACAAGGTACGTGTTCAAAAGGTAAAGAAACAAGGTATACACCATTGAATTTACATTTTATTTTAATTATCATCTTGTACATGTCCATTAATACCACAATTTTCTTAGTGAGGGGCAAACACACAGGGGATATTCAACATGTGGAATGGAGAAGCAAGGGATTGAACCAGTTGCCCACACATAAACAAATATACTGATACCCTGTCACTTTTTCACAGTTAGTGGTTGATAATGTGAGATGTAACACCACCACAGGTGTTGCAGTTTTGCAAATGAGTGGAATCGTGGTGATCCAAGTGCCCTGTACACAAACTGTCACAAAGCAGAAGTCAAATAAACTAAAACACTTCCGTAGATATTTGAGCTGTTGAAGCTGAAGCTGATTTATGTTACTGGAAGTAGATTAAAATGGAGGATTCCCTGATGTTTTACAACCATTGTTCTGAACCAATAATCAAATTGTTACCTGTCCTGTCATTCTTTTCTTTCACCAGTAAAGTCTTTGGCATTGCACATAATATTTATATTTTCATGCATCAAAATGGACATAATGAACTACAGTAACGGGCAAGTCTCTGTGACACTATTTCAATCCTCAATGCTGCAGAAGCCAAGAATGTGCAGAAGGTTAAGAATTTCTTTTGCAACATTCCCAGCAAAAAGTCAAGTAATAACAGTGATAGAAATTAAATGTGTCTGCTCCTTCTGTTTGTCTCGCTGGTTTTAAATTATTAAGACTAGAGTCTACAAAGCACTGAAATCTTAGGCCATGATAAGCTCAGACAATGAATGTTTTTTCAGTGTAAGCTCGAGGTCTTCACCCAGGTCAACACAGAAATGACCGTGAAAATGTTCTCATTCCACTAACAACAGAACCAAATAGTATAGTTTGAGTTCTGTTGACTTTTTACCAACATTTCACTTTAGATTTTAAGGCTTTTTAAAAACAAGATCACCCTGAGGCTTTATGGTGGACTATTGTCAACAGCTGCACTGACAGAATGACCTTGGATACCGTCTTACTGGGTAGTACTTTTTTAAGGATGCATCAATACATCTCACCCCTGTCTTTTGGAGCAACAGCAAGCTACTTCGAATACAAAAAGATGTAATTATACTTATGATTTGGCTTTGACAGGAAGCAATAATGAATACAGCTTCATTATTTCTTTCTTACCTTAATTCTTTTACATTTTCACATAATTCCATCTAAAGGCTTGTTCTGATTGGATTCACATAAGCCAAAAAATTAAAATACCCAATGGGGTAGTTTAAATTACTTACACTGATCAGCTTCAATATGAACACCACCTGTTGGCGTTTATGTTGATGTGGACATGGGCCCATTCACAGCCCCAAAGTCACATAGCTGCAGTGCATTTAAACATTTTAACCACAAGGTGTTATTATTAATGTAGCTGATAGATAAACTGTATATGGTCTTTATTAGATACCGTGTGAACATTCAGCAGCACAAAGCTAAACACCTCAACTCTGTAGCACGGGAAATTAGTTGTGGCATTCAAACTGTCTGAGGTGTAGTTTAAAATTACACTCTAGAGTAATATTCAAAAATCAGTCCATGCCAACAAATCACAGTTAGAGGATATTATCTCTGCAGTCTACTAAGAATACAATCTACCCACAAAACAAGTGTTTCAGAACTTGACAGCAAATGGTCACATTTTTAGACAGAGAAGTTTTTTTACATTAAAGTATTTTTAGTATTTATAGTGCCACTTTGCCCAAAAGCTAAGCAAATATAGAGGAGACGAACAGCCTTGAAACTGACATTAGAACAGCGCATTTAATAGATTTTAGAGAAAATTGCTTTACTGCCTTCTGTATAGTTTTTGCATTTCTGACTTCGTCAAGGAAAAAATCTCACATTGAGATGTTTTAAAAAACAGGCATCAGGCATCTTCTTCGCACAGAAACACCAAACTCTTTAAAATAATAGGATTTTTAGAAGTTAAGAAGTCACAGGGGGACCAGTAGGTTTGTCCAAAGGCAAATCTGCAGTGGGCGTGAAAAATCATGCACATGTGCATTTCAACGGGATTAAAACCAAAGAGCTTACGTAATGTTGAAATCACTTCACATACTTAAGATATATAAACCCTCATGGATGTTTTCATAAAAGTGCAGTGCAGTCGTCACAAGTTATTGTGATCTAGGCCTTTTGTGACGGTAAACATTAATAGCTTCTTATCTAAAAACAAGCACTAAAATGCATGTGACACCATGACCTTTGCAATATCACTGACAACTACAGAACATTAAAACTGGTGTTGGAAATCACTACTTGCCTCTTCTGTGGTATGTGCCAAGTCTGTATCTCTTTCCTTTTATGCATCTGTGTTACTGTGTTTCAATTTGTGTATGAATAGATTATGACTGTGTGCCACATATGTCCTTGATTATGTGTGTGTGTGTGTGTGTGTGTGTGTGTGTGTGTGTGTGTGTGTGTGTGTGTGTGTGTGTGTGTGTGCGTGTGTGTCTGTCTGTGTATGTGCGCGCAAGTGCATGTGTGTGCACGCATGTGTGTGTAGGCTGTGTGGCTGTGTGTAAGCACAAGAGCGTGTGTAACATGTGCTGGCGTTCTCAGAGAAACAGCAGGGCTCTAATAAGGACTAGTCCTGGATGGCAGCTGGTAAACTCTGTCCTCAGAATAGGTGTCCTTTATTCACACACAAAAGAATGCAAATTAGTCCCAGTGCCGAGTGGACACTGAGAACAGATCCACATGGCACACACACTCGCTCTCAAATATGCATTGAGTGTTGCACCGCAATGCAACTTCCCTCAATAAAAAGAAAAACAAGCAGGACTAATGACGAGGCCCACCCACACAGCTGTTTTGTGTGAGAGTGTGCACGTGTGTGTGTGTTTGTGTGTGTGTTTGTTTGTTAAGCACGTGTGGTCACCAGAGGTCATTTTCTGCTATGACAACAAAAACTCTGGTTGAAGTCTCAAGACTTCAGTCCACACACACATTCACGCAAAGAGCCAGACGTCCAATCAAAGCACTTCATTTTGAAACCCCCACCTGAGGGCTAAGTATGGAGTATCTACTGGTGACCTCATCACTGCGCTTGTGTTGTTGTTTTGTTTTGTTTTTTCAAACCCCTCTTGTGCATTTAACCATGGCAGCGCTACGTTGGCAGATAACTATCGCTTACCGATTCAAACAATGACACTTTAGCCCTTCGACTTCAATTTTCAAGATCATATAAATATCAAGTGTCTATCTTTCTTGGCAGGTCACATTATTCTATTCTTCATACAGCATTCAGATGAGATGTGTTAAGATGTGTGTTCGCATAAGAGGAAATGAGCTCTTGATGACATATACACTGTGTGTGTCTGTACTTCAGGGCTCATTGTGAGTTTATAATGTCGTTTCATTCTGCTCGTTTATGAAATTTAAATCGAGTGAAGCCTTTTTTGCCAGTGAAAGAATGTTTTGTATTTTTATAAACTGTCATTTTTTAGCATCTTTCCACTTTTCAGCTAATCTATTTAGTTTAAAGCCTGCAATTTACCTCTCTCCTTAACCTGCAACGTCTCTTTGTTGTTGTCGGGGGAATTTGAAATTTGATGATGCAAGAAGGACGACCAGTCAGACTTCTCATAGGTTTTAAAAAAGCTACTAGATATATCTAACTTATTTGTTACTGAAAAAAATAAATCTATTGGAAGTATCAATTATCAATTTGCAGTTTTACCACCTGCTTGGATTTCTTATGCTTTTTTTTCCTGGGACAATAACTGGTGTGTCCCCTTGAAGTGGTTTAAAAAAACGCAAATCTTACTTTTTTACTATGATGATCAATGGCTGTTTTTTAGGGCCAAACTCGGGGCGAATTTTTGGCCTTTGGTGAAATATCCTCACAATCACTGAAAACACTTCCATAGAAGTGGGTTTATGACCACTTTCTGGCAAAACGTATTCTTATCAGCTGTGCTTTGCTGGTCAGTATTTCCATGTGGCATGTTAACCTCTGTGGTTAAGTGGTGGTTAAACCAGTGAACCAATTGATCAATTTACAACTTGCCTGATCTTAAGGTTGAGTCATGTCAGCTGAACTTCTTTCTTCTTTTCGACCAAAGAAGCTGCTCGGATAAGTAGCAAAACACAACCAACAAAGAAGAAAAGGTCCAGCTGACATTACTCAACCTTCGACTAACCAAACCTTATTTTATGTCTGGGTGGAGTTTTTTGACAGATGAGTGAAGCAAACAGTCAAAGCATTTATGTAAGTTTGGTCTCCAGGCGAGAGCTTCCAATCTTTAGGTGTGAGCATGCAGCACAGCAACCCACTGATTGGTATTCGTAGCATGGTGCCATATAGAAAAGGACCTCGTCGTTCTGGGAACAGCGTGAATAGATATCCTGTCAGATACAGCGGGGAAGGTGAACCAGTGAGAGGCCAGTCAGACATCAAAGGGTGCCAGCTGTTTTCTCAAACTGAGGGGGGTGTGGAGGAGACGAACGAGTAGGGCTGAAGAGGAAGATTGAGATGACGCTTCGGATCTCCAGGAGTGTCACTTTGTGTAATAGGTGAGTGGCGGGTATTCATCTGCCTTGAGAGAGAGAGAGAGAGGGAGAATACTCTACAAGGACTTCAATGAGACTTCAGTAATTACTTATTACTGCACATATGGATGAGATGGGCGATGAGTGGACTTGAGGTGTGTGTGGCTCTTCCTCCATCTGAAAAGCACCTCCAGGGTGACTTCAAGAACAACCCTATAATGCTCCAAGACAAAAGTCTCATTACAGGTAATTATGGACTGCCTATATGCCATCCGAAACCCCACCACCCACCCCCACCATCCGCCTCAGCCTCCCCACTTTAATCCTCTCATTCAACAGGAGACGCAGTCTAGAAGAGAGGAGCAAGGATGAATCGGGGGGAGGGGAGGGGGGTTATTACCTGGGAGCACACACTGATCATGGTCGCTGACGCTTTACTGCACTTCCATTCATGTGGAGTGGTTCACTTGTGGGCAGCAATTACTGACCAAATGGGCCATGGGTCCAAACTAGGTCTTGTGATGAAGAACCAGGACTGACTGCACTATTCTGCTTTGCTTGCGTGCACAGTATTGTCCTATATGCTTTTAAACACAGTAAAGCTGGTACGTGCGTGCGTATGCAGTGTGTATGTGTGTGCAGGTACATTGCACGGACTGACAAATGACTGAGGATTTATAATGAAAAACACTGTATGCTAATGATTTGCACTTTTGATTGTTTTTTCACAGTAATCTCATGAAACCCAGGGTATGGGGGAAAGAATAACGACAGAACATAATAATACCATCTCTTCCCTTAAACTTGACCTGACCATAGAGGGTTAAATGAAAAAGTGGGTTTTAAAGCCATCTTTGTAAACTATCAAACAGGATTGGGGTTATTTGTATTTCAGCTTGTGGTGGAGATAAAGTTAAAATAAACAGGACGTGAATGACAGAATTGGAGAAGTCTGCCAAACCCCACTTTGCATGTACTTCTAGTGTATCTACATATGGTAACAACAAGATGGATAACATTAACATACATAAACTGTGAGATGTATACTACTGTCTCATATGAGAATAATCAGTGGTACCACTGGGTGAAATATGTATTTACTTTTTAAACACATTTGAAAAATTTGAACATTAAAACAAAAATAGAAAAAAGAGCTTTTTGATGAAAAAAACCACAAAACAAAACATTAATAAAACCATGATATTTTAAGAACTCAACCATTCTGTAATGGTTCAATCTTAAAGATAGTAAAAGAATTTTATACATTCTCTCCTTCACATAGTAAGAGCCAGTTAGGTGGTTCAGGCCTCTGGTGATACCTTGCATTCCAGGTTGTCTGCACACCCACTGGCAGTAGGATAGACCCAGAACACGATGGAGAGATTATACAGTATATTTAATTTGGTCTGGGAACATCTTGGATTCCCCCAGTAGGAGCTAGAAAGTGATGCAAGGTCGGTATGTATGGTATGTCTGAACGTCTTCAATTACTCTATGAATGAAGGGATAGAGGGATCAGAGGAGTGAGGGAGCAATGACATTAGAAGGATGTCAGTAGACCACCAATGACTGACCATTGCTCAATCTAATCTAAAGTCAGTTGTGAGTCAGCAGACTCATACTAAATCTCATGGTATCATCACTGATAAGTTCACATCAGTAAAACGAGGCGTGTACAGTAGATGTCCCCGCATACACGCCCTGCTCCCTCTCACCATGAGATTGCCGGTTTGGAGCTGGTGCAACAGGCAGGGCTGTCATCCACAGATCAGAGGCAACAATAGTGCCTGCCTTGGCCGCCTTTGAATATGTCACTGTGGGAACAGCATAATCAACCCCATGTCACCACCAGCTGCTCCAACCGGACCACATTAGAATAAACAACAGGCGAGCAAGAAGCAGGGGTATAAAGAAATCAGACAAGTGGGTAAGAAAGACAGCAATACACTTGTCCTGTCTGCCGTCAAGGGAAAGATGATATTGTTCTGGGCTATTTGGCCTAGTATCAACACTGTGCTCCATCTGTAGTCGCTGGAGCCAGTAACTGAAGGGTGGAGAGGCATGAAGGACCTCTTCTTCTCATCTGCTCCACAGAAAGAGCTGAGGCTGGTCATGTTATGTTCAGGGCCAAGGTTTCAAGCCTATAAGAGGTTATGTTAGTGCAGGCAGCCTAACATTTGGGTGCATTTGTTTAAAGTTCATAAATTTGTGCAAACAAATTACCTCATGCAGTGGCAAAGATTTACCTGTACCTCCGTGGACTGAAAATAATGGAGAAGACAAGAGGAAGAGGCCTAATAACAGAAGTAGCCCAAGCACCATGACCACAAGAGCTGCAGTTGTTCTTTATAAAGAAAATTTCAGGCAGGAAAATGTTTAACAACAACAGACTGTCCTTGGAAAACTCAGACAGATTATGAATGGAGGTTTTGTTATCATATTTGACAAAGGACCAGTACTACCGATACAGAGAAGGCTATGCTTCCAATTTCTCTGAGGTCAAATACAAGTCACCCTCAACTAGGCCTAAATGTAACATTTGAGGCAAGCATGGCTCATGCACCACCAAAAGTCAAAATGTGTTGCTGTCGTCTTGAATAAACACCGAGGGGGACAAAATTTCCCACCACCATCTCCTATATGCAGTGAATTAGATTAAATATAGGTTGTGTAATGCATATATGACTCCCCATTCATCCTGTCTGAAGTGCCCTCTCACTAGCCAAGATCTCTTCTCATCTCCAGTACCTGTGAATTATACAAAATGATGCATTCGCCATTGATTTTATCAGTCCACTGTAGTCGCTAGTAATCCCATTATAACATGTCTGTTAGTACAATAGCCAGATATGGTCTGAATAAAGGAAGCCTTTCTTTGCCTTGTCAAAGGTAGGCTGTCTTGCAAATTACTTCTTCAGAAGTTAAAAGGCCCACTGCCTAATCAGTCTATTATACCAGACTAATAGATGACCAGTAATTGCAACTAATAACTTATTACTCATCTACACAAATATTCTAATAGCTTGTATTTAGAAGCCAATTTTTTCAATGGACATAGTGAGAAGGGGGGGTTCTATTCACAAGCCAGGCAGACAGCAACACAAAGAAATACTCCCACAAAGGAAGCTTAGAAAGCAACCTGTAGCATGTTTTTTCTTCTCTTAGCTGGATTAATATCTAACCTTATTCATGTCGATGTGAAACCTCGGCTTCGTCTTCATCTCCAGAGCTGTCTAGCAGCAGGGCTTTGTTTGGTGCCTGGGCCCCTTTTGAGAGCGAGAGACAGCGGAGGGAATTATAGATAATATCCTCTATCTTCTCCCACTGCTAGCCTGCTAGCCTCACACGCAGAGCTCAGTGGGGACCAGAGAGGTGGATGCACTGTACATGATTTGAGCTACAGCAGGCATTGTAGTCCCAGCAGGGCTCACAGGTGGAAATGCATTCAGCCACAGCCAAGCAATGAGAATCACCTATGAGACAAAATAATAAAGCCTGGCGTGCAGTACATGGTGCTCACATTTGTTTCGATTTCTGCTGTAATGATACAATAACAAAATAATGAAAATTATAATGTGAAAATTACAGTTAGTCAGGCTCACATACCGACCAGAAGAAATGTAATGTCAGTGAAAAAGTAAGAAATTACTCATCACATTACATTGCATCTAAATAATTAGTTAAAGCCCCTACATCCACACATGTAAAGAAATCTATCAAGAATACACAAAATATAAAACTGACAACTTTGCATTTAGCAGCAGTTGCATTTCATCTCTTCATAAGATCTGTATTTAGTGAACTCAAACATGGTGCTGGGTCAATTGGTCAAAATTGCTCATCTGACGCATGAGCCAAAAAAGTTTTTTACCTTCTGGGTTTGCTTCCAAGCTGTGGGGCCCACTGCACATGAGCAATCTTAGTAGTTTGAGGCATCCTGACAACAAGAAATCCAGTTGCCACAACTTAGATTCCCCCTGGATGTTTGAGAATCTTCATTGATATATAGTGACATGTGTTTGTTTTATGCACGTTTTATTAAAAACTTCTTCAGTAAACAAACCAGAACAGACTCCATACTTCTGCCTACTGATGCTTTTGGCTGTCTCTCTCCATCATGTGACTTTTGCCTTTTGGGGAACAGTCCACAAAACAGTCCCCCATCACTGGTCTCCTCTACAAAGCTAACTAATGTGGACTAGATCTCTCTCTCAGCTGAACACTGAGAGACCAAACTAATGTCCACTCTCTTTCCAACTGCCGTAAAAACCCCAGACTGTTAAAGAGGCCAGGGTTTTTTTTTTTTGGATGACTAATGTGAATTGCAGAATTTCGCATTGTAATCCTATGCTCGTTACTGGAATAAAATGCACTGTAACAGGTTGTAAAGTCGTGCAGTGAGCATTCATACTTAAATAATAAACATACACGTGATGACACACAGTATGCAAATATGCTTTTACTGAATCTACTCTTGGGAGGAAGCACCATTAACAAATATGTTTATTGACCACCGTGTATCGAGGATTGAATAGGCAGACTACAATGGGGTAGTTAAAGGGGCAGGACACACAAAAACCCGCTGGGAGTATACAGCCCCCTCTGATCAATGACCTCATCCAGAGTCAGTCTTTCTTTCAAAGGCAGCGAGACCAAAGAGCAGTGGGGCCTTTTGAGCGCCGCAGATAACAAACCAACACCAGACACCCAATAAAGAGACTTCCACTTCATTTAAAAGCAATTAATATTCTTGGCTGGCCGGCGTGATCCCTTTGGTGTGGCAGGTCTGTACACGCCCCCTGCACTGTAATGGAGTTGACTGGTTAACTTTGAGTCTGTGGCCGCAGTGTTGGCTGCCTGGGTGAGAGCGCTGATGCACAGTGGGACACAGTGTTTAGATCAGAGTGAATGGACCTGTCTCACAGCCCACTGCACCCCAAAAGAGCCTCATCTTCCCCATCTCTTTCTTTATACGTGTCTCACTCTTTCTATCTCTCCCTCTCTGTCTCTTCCATCCTCTTTCTCTCCTCCATGTTTTCTCAGAGTCTATCTTGGCTTTTGTTTCCTCTACCCCTCCTTTCTTTCTTTTTTTAGGTTCTCTTCTTGAGTCTGTTGGAATTGGGTTACAATGGGAGCAAGGGTTTAAATAGTTAGCTTTTGTAATGTTTGGTAATGATTGTCCCCTTAGGATATGAAAGACGGGCTGGAAGGAAAAAATGTTTAGTTTTTTTCGTAGCACAGACCCTTACTTTATTTTTAGACCATACATCCTCACAAAGATGATGATGTTTTAGAGTTTGGATATTTATATATCAAATAGATAAACTGTCCTGTAGTTGTAAATGGCACATTATGTACAAGGTTATGTATACAGTCAACTAGATAAATAAACCTTTGTGGAAAACCATATGTATTATTATTATTGCCATATTTATTGTTTAAAGAACAAGATATGTATGTCTTAAAAGGACATTTAGATCTTTAAGTTATATTTTTTAAGATCTCTTAAGGTTGTGGGGGATTAGGCAACACCTGATGACTGTTAGTAATGCGAAGAAAATCCTAAAAGTCGTACTCTTGCCTTGAATGTGTGTATGGCCTTAATAGACTTTAGAGGTACAATTGTACCTATGCATACATTCTTTCCTTTGGGATCCCGTGTTCTTGTAGATGGTGTTAAAATCCAGTGCTGGAACTACAGTAATTGATTATAATTAAACAATGAATTCAAACATTTTCTAAAATTTTCGCATTTTCAATGATCTCTAAAGTTAAAGTTCTCAACATCAACAGTTATTTCTCCCTCTGACATTAGTGCTGGTAACCTTATTGTAAACATCCAAAAGTACCTTGGAGTTGAGGATTGACTGACTGGTTATGTACAGTAATATCTGCCATTTCTGATTTGTCAGAAAGTACCATTAATGGTCTTTCAGTGTACACTAAAAAATGTGATCATTATTTACTTAAAAAAGTGACAACCAAATGAGACGTAATATAATTTTAAGTAATACAATTAGGCAAAACTAGTTAAAGCAATAATTAATTGTGTAGGGTTTAGTAATAGTTTAGAAAAATATGAGTAGATATAATCAATCTCTTTAGTGACTATTTAGTGACTAACTAATTTTCCAAGAAAAACCTCTACAATGTTAAAGGACGCCCTCACTCATTTTGAAATTTTTCAGGTTGGGTATATGTACATAAATCCCATTAAACTTCCCATTGTCTTCCTTGTATCAGATAACATCACTTGGAGGAACCTTCAGTTCAGAACATGTCATCTTGTCTCTAAAATGATGGAGTTTGTACTCATGATCATCCTGCTTCTCCAGAGGGAAATCAGAGGGAAGTTTAAAAGCATTAATGTACATTTACACTTTAAACTAAAGACATAAAAAGCAAGTTGAGATATGTGAAATCACCCTTTCATAGCCAGACTAAATTTTGTTTGTGTTTACAAAGTACCTTATATGTCAGTAAAACTAGATTTAAATTTTTTTATTTTACATTTGACTAAATCTGCATCATTATATGACATTAATTTGACAGGTAAAGTAATATTTCAAGTCCTGAGTTTTTTTACACAACTGTCCACCTGAACAATAAACTGGACTGGTCAGTTAATGCAGCATCAATATACAGGAAAAAACAGAGCAGGCTGTATTTTCTGAGGAGACTAAGGTCTGAGATTAAGGTCAGACTAAGGACTCATAAAACATCTGCAGCATGGTGCTGCAGATGTTTTATGAGTCCGTGGTAGCAAGCTCCATCTTCTATGCTGTGGTTTGCTGGGGCAGCAATACAAAGGTGGTAAACAGTAAAAGACTGGACAAACTAATAAGGATGGATGGTTCTGTTCTGGGGGAGAAGCTGGACCCTCTGTATGTTGTGGCTTTTTCGTTATTTTATTAAACTGTTGTGTCAAGGCCAAAATCCAAGTTATGTGTTGTGTCACCTGTACATGAAAAAAAATGTTGGATGCAGCCAACAATTTGTGTCTTATACACTGTGGTGATGAGCAGTTTAAAGAAAAAAACATGGTTCTGAGAGAGAGGCTGTGAGAGCTTGTCGAGGTTTCACAGTCTTTTTTAGGTCTGATAGAAGTGATGTCGAGTGACGGCACTGTTTCTGACAGCCTGCTCTCCTGGAGCAGGTAGACCAAAAGATGAACACAGGTAGAGTCAACATGCACAACTGGTCAGAACGAGCTCAAAGAAATGGAACAAATGACTCTATGTGCAGAAAACATACAACTACACACCACCTTCAACTAAAAGTGATATAGTTGACCTGGCATCCACTGGCCATAACTCAGGAAGAAGACATGTCCCCCTGGCGACAAGGGAGGGGGGCTGACAAATGGATGTCAAGTGACGAGGATGCTGCTGACAGCCTGGTCTCCTGGAGCAGGTAAACCAGGTAGAGTAAACACACACAGCTGGTTTCACAGAGAGGGATGAAACACATAGATATACGAAGAAACGCACAGAGGGGCATGAAGGGAAATTGATGCATGATGGCATGCACGCACATAACTGCAAGGAGTTATACAAGGATGTGAAGGGAAGGGCGCAAATTGAAAAGAGAAAAATGGACAGTTGAACATGGAACGGGTTTGATTCAAAGGAAAAATTAGAGAGGACACTGCCTTGCATTATGCTGGAAGCAGTATGTAGTGGAATTTTTGAACGGACATGAAAGACGGCAGAAGAAACAAGCTGACCACTCTGACTGATGCATAAACAAGCAAGATAACAACAACCAATCATGGGGAGAGTCTACAGACTTCAGTGGAAGAAGAGAGTAATAGTCCCTGCTCGTGGCCCAGTCTGTCAGTTGTGATAGCAGCAGGTAGAGGTTGAGACTGTGGCACACCAGCTGTGGTTCACTGGTACCCTCTCCTCCTCCATCCCTACACCACCTCTGCAACACAAACACATGCTAAACAGGCCACTGTCTCCACGGCCTCCCACATTCAGCTGCAAATGAGCTCATTCTGGGCCCCAGCCCTGTTTGATGTCATGAATAATGAGGATGAATTTTTATTTGTTTCTAAAAACTATATTGGCCATTGTTCAGGTCCCACACATCAAGCAGTCAGGTCTGTGAGCTCAGGAGTCTTTTCATATCCAAGTTACAAACCCATACAATTGAAGTCCACACATTAATGTGAGATCTTATTAAATACATGCAGACAGCACACTGATACTTAGCCCAATAAAAAATGACATGAGAATTGATACATGTTGCAGTTCCTCACTATAGGAAGCATCATGTAGTCATGAGGTCTTTCTGGCAGAGGGAAACAGATAAGAGTGAATGTGAAATGATGTACAGAACAAATTGCACACAAAAGGGATCTTGCCTAGTGGACTGAGGATGGGTCATGTTTACTGAGGGTGGTTGAGCTGGTTTAGCCATACCAGTCTACCTTGACAAGATGTATACTTGACGGACTCCTGAATAATTCAGCTTTTTCTTTAAACAGGATGATTATCGGGCTTTATTTATTATTGTTTATATTAGTATTAGTAATAGTAGTAGAAGTAGTAGTATTTATGATACACTGAGCAAAGGACAAGAAGTGAAAATCAGTGAGTACAAAACGTCATGTGTGAAAGTGTGTGGTAGGTGTCTTTGACTCCAGTTTATGGGAAGGTACAGGATGAAGAAGGAAAAGATAAAAATAGAGGTGGAGTAAAAAGAGGGAAGAGAGGAAAAAAAAATACAATCAACAATTTTAAAGGTTGCAAATAAACCACAGTCAGCACTAGTCTCTGGCTGCAGCTGTTTTGCGCATTTACTTTCTGTACACAAATACTAACCGGATTTTCCCTGCTAGTTTTTTAAGAGTGATCTATACTGTATGTTAGTAAAATAAAAAGCTATACAGCCAGGAGACTTACACCGTGTGTTGGGTGACACTGACCAAAAGAAACGGAGCACTCTTCATTTCTTTCGCTTCTAAGCAGGAGAGGACTAAAAATGTTGCTACTCATGTTATGAAGTGGAACATGTTGAGGTATGGCAATAACAGCCCTGCCCTTCCGGTGTGTCCTTGAGAGACCACCATGACAGATTAAAAAAAATGGTACGGTACAAACAACCCAAATGAGTCATTAGTTGCTATTAGCTATAATCTCCTTTAAAGAAGACGGTAGATAATTCCAGTATACTGTATATAAATGTAAACACATATCCCAAAATGTTGAACTGCTTTTGTTAATAAAAATTACCTTTGAAGCAGAAATGCAGGCAGAATGGAAAGATGATGGTGCTTCGTTTTGTAGGCAGAAAGATGTCATTCTGAATATGCAGAACCTCTGCAAATGTTAATTTAGCAGGTCGGACACCCATGAACTAACTTGCAGGTTAAAAGTTGGCTTAAATTGAAGCCTACAGGCTGCTACAAGCTACTATCGACATTTTGCTTATGCGAGTCGATAAGAGACTAACAGTTAACTGGTGATCATTACCCTTGTTGTCATTAATGAGGGGTGACTCAGCTGTTAGTTGTTCTGTGTCTCGGTGTGTGAATGCTAAGAAGATATGTTTAGAGTAAATCAAGGTCTCCTGCTGCAAAAGATCTGGATTCGTCACTTCTGTGGGTGACACACAGATGTGTTGAACATGGCCCATTGATTTCTTCATTACCTTCAGCCTACTAAACAACCAGGCGACTGCTAATGCACTGGTCATTACCATTCAACTTGCTGGACAAGTACTCTAAAGGCAAACCTTTCTCCGTATAATGACAAAGGTCATTCACAAAGGAACCATTTATGTAGTGAATCTTTCCTACATTTGTGCATATTTAAAGCCATAAAATGCATCTGTTGTGCACATATTTGTTAATCTATAAGCTAACCTGATAAAGCTATTTGAATTATTATCATCCATGTATCCTCTGTGACCACTTCCAGTGTCTTGTTCAGGTTTGCAAGGGGGAGCCTATCCCAGCTGTCAGACGTGTTTTTACCTGAGTACATGTTATAGTACGATTTCTACTTGGCAATGAGGGCTGCCTTTATTATCAAATAAAAGGAATTAACTTTTGATTTCATTTCAAGTGTATCTTTTCACTCTTTTTGTCTCTGCTTGTGTCATTGCCATGTCATTCCAAAATGTGTTTTTCTCTGCTGCTCAACTAGGAGAGGACCACATTTTCGAATAAAAGCAGCAGGAGTCAAAATAAAGACCTTTGTCACTCCATGCTATTTGTGTAAGCCATCAGAGGTTCAACAAGGCCACAATTAATTATTTAGTTATATTTGTGCAATACATTCAAAGGCAATTAAATTATGGGCACACAGAAGGTGTGCTTTACTTCACTAAAAGGTCTTTCCTCTGTGTATATTTACTTAAGACTTCGTGTTCCCATATCACACTTATCTAAATTTGCATATCTTATTATAATAGGCTCCAAATTAGTTGGGATTTCACAGAAGCATATTGATATTCACATGTGTGAAACAGATATGTAAGCTTCAGCAGATGATTTTGACAACAGCCCTCTAGTGTCGAACATGCATCATTCTCCACTTTGATGGTCAAAAACCTTAAATACAAGTTTGGAAACTTTAAACCACAGAGAATATGTGTTAAACATTCAACAACACTGCTAGTTTTTTTTTTCTTTCTGGCTGCACATGTGTTTTCTCTGGATTTACAAGAAGACACAATAATAACAAAAAAATATGAACTTAAATCTGTTTAATTGACAAGCACTGGTGAGAATAGTATATAATAATAGCGTTTGCAGTAATTTTTACCTTGATCCTTTTGCTACCAAAATCTAATTTGTTCATCTTTGAGGCCTGGTGGGTGTTTGTGTCAAATTTGAAAATTTGGCATTACTGTTATATAACATTCACAAAAATGGAAAGAACATAAGACACTAGTGGCCTTGCCCTTTGACCTCTGATCGCCAAAGCCCTAGCCTTAAAATGAAAGAAATTCTGACATGTTGTTCATAAAAGAATAAATGTTTATGAGATTGCGTGACCTTGACCTTCAACCTTTAAGTCCCAAAATGTAATCAGTTATCCAAATAGAAATTTGTGCCAAATTTGAAGAAATTTCTTTAAGGCACTATTCTAACATCGGGTTCACAAAAATGGGAAGGACAGTAGCAACAGATGACAGGTCTGTGACCTCTGATCTTTGACTCCAAATATAGAATGAGTTCATCCTTGAGTGTTGGATGTTTGTGCAAAATTTTATGAAATTCTCTCAAGAAATTCTTGTTATATTGTGATTGCAAGAATTAAAAAAGGTTGAACACACCCTGAACTTTGGCCTATGACCTCTAAAATCTAATCAGTTCAATCTCACTGCAAATGGACATTTGTAGAGACGTTCTATCAAGGTATTCCTAAATACTGCATTCACAAAAATGGCGCAGGCACAGATGGACAACCTAGTCTCTGACTACCGCTGTCTCATCCAAGGAGGTATAAAAGCTCAGTGCAAATGAATGAAATGAAAACTGAAAAATGCTGGAAAAAATCAATAGCAAAGCCTTATTCCATAGCTGTTTCGCTATTACCTCAATCATAGGGAGTATTTCATCAGTCAAAAATGTCGACAACCAAACTAGTCACAGCAGGGACACTAATTCTGTACAGTCACGCTGCTGACTTTATATTTTCGCACATTATGAGGGCTGAGGACAAACTTTTATCATCTCATCAGAAACAAAAATTTTACAACTTAGGCAAAAAGCCCCAACACTATCTGTATGACTCAATGCTACTGTAAGTGAGAAAATCTGGTTTTGCGGTCATTCCTGTGGCACGACCCTTCAATCACGATGCATTCAATGAACTAATCAAGGCTGATCCGGCTGACAAATTGACCAACAGATTGAACCATTCCGAAGCTCTGCACTTTCAACAGCAGGTATAAAGACCCGAAGCATACTTAAGATCACATTAAATTGTGCCCGAGTTGGCCAGAAAGAAGAAAAGTGAAGGAAAGTTATCGTACCTGTCAAATGATGAAATGCCTGTGATTTGAAGAAAAGAATTCCAGCAGCCTTCGCTGCAAAAAATAAGAAAGCCTTGAGATTTTAAGCTGAATCTTTCTGTTGTTGGTAGCTAGGACTGAGGACTCAAAATCCTGTAAGTCATTTGAACCTGTTAAATGCACAAAATAACGAGTTTGTTTGTTTTCTTTTTGTTGTTGTTTGTTTTTGTATGTTATTGTGTAAAAAACGGACTGAGAATATATGTAATTATACATTCTCCAAAACTGTTTTTCTTTTTTCTTTCTTGGCATCCATGACTGTATTTATTGTCTCTGGAGTTAAAATAACAGGACACTGTCACACAAAATACATGCACTTACAATTAAAATTACTATTTTTTTAGTCTGTTTGATTGAGGCTATTGTCCATACAGAAACCTCTGATTGCTCTGTGGGAAACTATGTAGTGATACCATAGGGTCAATTTTGTTATGGAGGAATGGTAACGCTTAAGAATACATCCCATGATTTACAGGGTTAGTACAGCAAACTTACTCTGCACCTATTGGTAACAACAGTGTAACTCCACCGTACCTATAGATACATATTTGTTGTGACTTGATAGCAATAAGCAAAGTTTGGGGAATATCAGCTTTCAACTTGTCCCTTCATGTATCTCCACAGTGGAACATGTTCTGCACATTGATTTGGCATGTCTTATTACGCCGGATGCCCTTTCTGCCGCAATCCTACCTGTCGCAACGCTTCCGTTTTTGTCGGGACAGACTCCAAGGTGGCCCTTGGTGGCTGGGTGGAGCTACCTGGTAGAGTGGGATTCGAACTCGCTGCATTCTACATCCCAACCCAATGCTCTACCACTGAGCCACCAGGCCCCCTCTGGTGAACAACAAGGAAGTATTTTGTAGTTAAGTGGTATATATTAAAAAAATACATGATAAGCACGAATACCTACAGTGTAACTATGGTGTAACTACAGATAGGATGAGGGTCAGAGCCTTTACAATTACAATTACAATTACAGCCCTCATTTGTTGTACCTACTGTATAACAACAGGTAACAAAGGGCTTTAGATATATTCGTTTTTGAGAAAAATACAGTAAATAGCAATCATCTTTTTTAATTGAATTCCTTGAATTTTATTGCCTGGAAAACCAATTTAAATCAGTTGAACTATTGTGAACAATTGATAAATAATGAAATATCACATGATAAGTTAGTACATAACTAATTATTTATATATCTAAACCCCTTTGTTAGCTTAGTAAGAACAAATATGTATCCACTGTACTGTGGAGGTACACAGTAGGTTCGCTGTACTTACCCTGTAAATGCCGTAATTTACAGCATTACTGGATTTTTAAACAAATGCGCCGCCTCCACACTCCCCCACTGGTCTGAGTTGAAGTTATTTGTGATGCTTTGAGCTAAATGCTACCATGTCCAGAAAGACCATGCTAACAGCTTCAGGCTGGTGTTTTGCAGGTGTAATGTGTGATTTAACGTGCTGGCATTCATGTTAGCAGGGAATAATAAAATGCGCTAATCAGTACAGTTGTAGCTGCCAAAAATGGTATTAGTCATTCGGGTATTTGGTCATAAAGTGCAAAATTTGTACTTGATGATGTTGCTTGATGAAAGTCTTTTGTTAATCCAGACATTGTTTCTATGCAAATACCTGCTTGGTATGTCGAAATCAGACCAGTGAAGCCATTTTAGCTTAGGCTAAAATTTCAAATGTATTTAAGTATCACATAAGTGCTATTTTGTTTCCCTGTTTCACTTACAAAGAAATTACTTCAAGAATGAATCTAGCACCATTAATATGTGCATCTCATTATAGAACTGTCATTATTTGCACCATAGACTTCCACTGTTGTTCAAAATCTAACAAAAACACACCAGTGCGCTGAATGACACTCCGGTGAACATGGGGCTTTCATTTGAAAAACAAAGAGAAATAAATAAGGTCACATTTTTGCGAGAAAGGAAGTAAAAATGAATTTCACCCAATGCAACAGTGTGGCTTAGTGTGTCTGAGACTTCCACCTCATTTGATGAAAGGATTTTGACCAATTTCTAATACCAACCCTTGCTAACATCCTCATCAGTGATGCCCTAACACCCCGAACCCAGGCCAGATCTTGAACCTGTCTCTGAACACCTCCTATTTCACTCACAGAGGTGACTTCTACTTACAGAAGCACAGCTGCAGCTGTGTAACATTGGTTCCCTCTCATTACACTATGTGAGACATTGCCTGCCACTACCTCTGTTTCTAAATAAAGAGTCTAATATATGTGGTCTGTTCTTCAGTGCTAAGACTACAGTATATGTTCTGTGGAGTTTGCAAGTTTCCAAAGGCTCTTTTTTGAATAATAAGGGACATTTTATTCAGATTTTATTCTTCATAATACTCTTTTGAAGACTTTCAGAAGAACAAATTCTTCACTCACAATTCCCTTTCAGCTTCACAGAGTTCATCCTCTACAGCTTTTGCATATGTTATGATGCATATAGAGTACTGTATGTTACTGTTAATTTTTCATGAAAAAAGTGTTTAAATAGCACTACAGTACACCACTGACCCTCATCTATCTGTCCATGGTCCTCCTTTGTGAAATATATGTACCTTTTTTTCTAGTCATTTCATTTTTGGTGTCCTTGCTGTAATCACTCCTTTTTTCAGTGCACATGCCAGGAACGATGATTGGGTTATGTATGTTGATTGGTGCTCAGTTTAATATGCTTTACCTTTGTATTCATCCTTTTGCATTAAAAGAACAATGTAAAGGCTGCTACAAAAGAAGATATCCTTTTGAAGTTATTAAATGCCTTAAACCATCTTTATCATTTCTCATCCACTGCTTGGTCAGTTGAGGCATCGGCTGAAAAGAATTCCTGTGATGAAGGATACCCACACCAGGCTTTAGTAGAGAATCAATTGTAGCCTGGAAACAAGTCGGCCTCGGTGTGGTGTTTGGCCTGTTGGTGAAGTCTGGTTGTGAAAAAAAATCTAGCCTGGGAGTCAAACTCTCTCAATCAAACTCTTTTTTCCCAATGTTCCCACTAATGAACGGCACTAATTGATTAAAAACGCTGGTGGGAGGGGATGAGCGAGCAGGGCGTGTGAGAGAGGGAAGGGGGTTTCAATATAAACAGCGCCTGGATCCGGTCCAGAGTGATGCAGGGTCCCACAGCAGAGAGCCCCTAGTATTGTACAAAAAGGAGTCAGTATAATACAGGGTACAGTGAACACAAGGGAGCAGACACATAAAGGGACAGTCAACTCTGATCCTCTGAAGCCATTCCCCTGCTGAGAGTGAAAATACATTACGGTTAATTACAATAATTCCTGTGGGTTAAATCATGGTGCGCGTTTGTGGCCAATTATAATGAGAATGCATGTTAACTATACAGTCTGCTGAATGATTTTGTGTGCATCACACTGGCCTTTTCTTCTTGTTTTATAAACAAGAGAATATATTCAATCTGATCAACTAAGAAAGAAAATGTATCACATTGCATTTACATTTTTTTTCTTCCAGGCAGCTCATTGTAGACAATTATTTGAGAATGCAATCATTGCTGCATTAGGAAGAGTGGTCCATTTGGAAAAAAATCTAATTTGGTCGCCGGCATCAACCATCACTTTCGTTCCATCACAGTTTCGGACCAGTAGACGTTCAAAGATCAATCCCCAAAAAGCTTTGCTTTGTTGTTTGGTACTATCTATTGCACCACCTAACCTGCACACGACCCCACTATCCATTTTGCTCGCACTAATGGAAAAACCTCAAGATACCTTTACTGCTCCATTGTGGGCAGTTGGTAACTGGATGGAAAAGGCCAACGTTTTCTGAGAGACTATCAAAGCTTCACCAAAGGCAAACGAAGGCTAAGAGGCAGCGCTAGAAATAGGGGGTCTCCAGTCTGGAACATGCATGTTAAATATGTGTCCAGCGGTATTCCTAAAATTTTAATTAACTAAACTAGTTCTTGACTTTATTGATCCATGTCATGCTTTCAAAAGCCCACCCCATGTGTTTGGCCTTGTTTCCTTCCTGAGTGATGATGTAGACACTGGAGCTTTCTTCTGTACTGTCAACTAGATACTATATCTAGTTGACAGTACTGATTGGAGTCTTGTGTCCTTCATTTAGCTAATTCTGCATATATGGTGATAATACTTTTCCATCTCTGACTTAACAAAGCTTAATGCATTGATCTTTTGATGATGTGGTCACTTATGTCTCCGCACACAAGTAGCCTGATTGTGTTTTGAAAACTTCAGCAAAGCGTAATAGAGAGCCATTCACTGCCCTCTCAGAGAGCTTCAGTCTTGCCATGTTTTGATGCTGAGAAACAACTTGACATTTGACAATTTCACTTAGGTTTGATGTTTCCCGCTGTCACATGGCTACTGAGGTGGTTCACTTTAACAAGCGTCCAATGAGAAGATCAAATCTACGAGAATTTCATCTACATACATGTTTCAGTGTATAAAACTCGAGGAGATCTGACCTTTTCGGCAAAGAAGTTATCATATCATCACACAAGTACTTCATTTTGATTTCTTACAAAAACCTGTCCTGAATCTTAAATATTTTTTACGTAATTACAGCTTCTTGGGTCATTACACCCTCAAACTTTCTGGCTATTTCCAGGATCACATGGACATTGTATGACTGACAGTGTTGTTCCACACTACCTTTTCCCATATTCATTACTTTTAATATTTGTGTGTCCCCTGTTATACAAAAAGTATTTTTGACCTGTTTTAATATATAATAATAGTTATCCTGCAACCATACAACTTCAGATTTAACCGTATTATATTATTTTGTACCATATCACTGGAATGTCTCCATTTGTTTTCTCTCTAGCTTGTTGTGTGAAGAGGCGGCAGTTTGATTGGGCAGTGCAGCAGAAGTGCGTGAAAAGCAGGCGCTGAAATGCCTGCTGGAGTTCACTATACGCAAACATAATGTGGCAGACCCCCACCCCCTCCCATTCAAAACTCCTGCTTTAATGATTGAAAAAACTGCAAAGGCTTGTAGGAATGCAAAGAAACCGGAAATGCTGGCATTTTATAAAAGACACACATTCCATGTGATACCCCAGGAATTTCAATATTCATATTTTAAATTAGTTTAAATACCATCTCAAGAATTTCCCTTTTTTGATGAGTTCTTATAGGGACATTTGAAAAACTATAAATCTTTTCCAACTTTCAGATCCAACATTTTCAAGGATCATTTTTAAATATTTGGACAAGAATCTGCACTCATTTTTGTTGGTGTAAGATTATTTTTTTCTAAGCATGTTTCAGTAGAGCTACATGTATTTTTGATTTGATGTATTTTGACTCAGTTCTGTTTTTAAAGTGTCCTGACAATTATTTTCTCACGTTAAATGGGACAACACAGTAAACACTATTGGAAATTATCCAAGTATATTTACTTGAGTAAGTTCTTGCGTTTTTTGTGCTTTGACTTCAAATGAGAGACTGCCTTTTTCTTTTGTTCTACATAATCATTAGCTATTTAATTAACACTAAAACACATGATTAGCTGATAAAAAAAATTCTTCATCAAGAAAAATGCGATATAACACTCGTGTGTGATTATTTGCCCAAAATGCTCATCGTTTTTCTTCTACTTAAAATACAATTTGCCAACACTATTCCCATACTTTTAGTATGACTTTTAAACTTGACACAGACATCATAATATTTCAACATTAAAGTATTCGTAATTATATTTAAGTGACCAAATATCTCAAATAAAAAACACTTTAGTTTGATTGGTGTAAGGGATGATGATATGTATATTTAATTTGTTTAGTTTAACTAAACCAAGTAAACAAATGAATTACATCATTACATATTAGCAATTTACACAACTAAATAATAAATTAAACTAGAAAAAAATAAACTACCACTCAGCTATGCACATATTATTATTATTATATTTTTCATATTATTATTGTTGTTGTTGTTGTATTTTGTAGATTTCATTAGGTGTGGATTTACAACGCTTTACTTGAAAACGTTAGTGTCTCAGTCATCAATTACCACTAATTACAGTGTAACAAGAAATACAACTAGGGACGGAGAAAAACGTTTTTTATTCTTTCTTTAAACGATTATTTTTTACTCCCTATATGTGCACCTCGTCTATCAGTCAAATAGCATTTGAAGACTAAAGCGCTAAGTAGATTTTTTGCGGTTGTGGATGTTAATACGGAAAAACATGTACAGAAAAAGACACTTCTTTTGGATATTTTAAATTAAATTTATTTAAAAACAAAAACAACGACTTTCAATCAACAGGGGGTCAAATATTGTCCTCTTAGACAATATCACTTATAAACAAACATATACAACACTTTTCCACTGACATGTGAAATATCATACTTAACAATTCTTTACATAAGCTATAACTTCAATTAATACATCTTCTTTCTTTAGAAGTAATTCCTTAAATAAACTGCGCGCTGCGGCTGGGTGCTTCTTTAAGAACAGCGTGCCTCGGCCAAAAAGAAATAATAAAGAAAAAGTGCAAATGTAAGTACAGAGTGTTATCCAGTGAGGCGCAGGAGGACAGAGCTCTAATAAACACATCAAAACAAGTTTGATTGCAATTGCTTTGCGCGTTTGTTGAAAT
The DNA here is from genome assembly GCF_033026475.1 of Channa argus. NCBI lineage: Eukaryota > Metazoa > Chordata > Actinopteri > Anabantiformes > Channidae > Channa > Channa argus. The sequence goes on from NC_090203.1 coordinate 21,196,717, forward strand.
TAAATGCCCATTGCTGTTTTTAAAGTGCAACTGACGGTTCATAAAGATTTGGAGGGGGACGTTTGACCGTGGTGTGCGATTTTTATTCACATTAAAAAAATAGAAACAACTAAAAGAGTTATTTTCTTTTGCAGCTAAGATATTCCCGAGAATATAACCGGTCTGAATGAATGTAGTGCTCTTATTAAACTAGACCTTTCATGGCTTTTGCATATCGTCCTCAGAGGAACAACACACGGTTCTGTTATCTTTTTTACAATGCAGAAATGTGGACGAACTTAGTAAAGTCATTTAGTTTCATCGTCAGTTTCACTTTTCTCAAAGCGACTGAAAATGTCTCTAACTGACGTTGCTTCATTGTTGTTGTTTGTTGCTGGTTTTGTGTGCAGTTGTTTTGCTGCTTTTGTTGTGTCTGTGTTTTGAAATCAGCAGATGAAGACAGATTTCTCAGTTTGCATCAATAAATATGACAACAATAGTGGTGATTTGCATTTGAAACAAAGGAAAATATCTGCAACAACCCTGGCGGACTTTGATTTAAACATGGTTAGGAAGTCATGCCAAATCCCAAAGGCCACGGATTTTTGTGTTTTTCTTTTCTGACACAGTTGAAGTGTCCTTCGACAAGACACTGAATATTTTTACCAGTCTGAATACTGCACCTCAGTAAATGCCATGTTTGCTTGTGTACACATTGTATGGCCATATTCTCTATGGGCATGGAAACATCTCAGTCATTATTTTTGCTCGACTCTTGGTCGCTCTGGTCGTCAGTAAAGCACACATCCACATCACTGTCATTGTCGCTCTTTTGCTCTGCGTCCTCAAACAGGCCGCCCGGTTTGTCGTCCAGTTTCTTGACGGTCTGCCCGGGGTGTCTAGACTTGACGTGCCTCTCCAGGTCCCGCCTCCGCACCAGCACCTTGCCGCAGAAATCGCACCTGTATGGCGTGTTTCCCTCAGCGTGGAGACGGATGTGTTTGTTCAGATTGCTGGGGTCTCCAAAGGGCCTGAAGCACACTTTGCATTTGAGCGGTTTGTAACCCGTGTGAGTCCTCATGTGAATTTTCAGGCCGTATTTCCTGGAGTAAAGCTTGCCGCAGTACAGGCACAAGTGTCCCTTTTTCGGTTTGCCAGATCCTGGGTTACTGGCGCTCCCGGCGGGCATTGAGTCCAGCCTCGTCCGGTTCTTCTCCACTGCGATTTCAGACAGCTGTTGCGTGTGCATGGCGATCTCCCGGTCAATATTGGTGATCGAGCCCAGGTCTTGGCTCAGTGAGGGCGCACCAAAGTAGGACATGGACTCTGGGTACTTGAGAAGGTTGCTGAAATGGAACTTGAGCGGATAGTAAGGTGAGCTGTATAGGAGCTCCCCGTTATAGACAGTGAAGGGCATGAGTGGGATGTTACACTCTCCACCGTAGGTTTTGACGCCGTCAAAGTGAGGGAGAGAAAATCTTTCAAAATGGAGTCCAGGGGGCATCTGGGGGTAACGTGACGGGGACAGGCCAGAATGCATTCGACTCTCTACATGCTTAAAAGCTGATGTCTCCTCGACGTGGGGCAGTAACGGGAAACCACGTATAGCGTTTGTGCACGGCACGATTGGAGATGTGGAGTCCACAATTGCAGGTGCGCATTTGGGAGGATGGTTCCCCCCTCCATTCAGAGTTTCGCCCACATTGCGAATTGGTTTCATGTTCCCAAGGAGTTTGTTGAATCCCAGGCCGCTCAGCTTTGCATTGGCTTCCTCTCTGGAGTCCGTGCCGGGGACTTTGGAGACGCCAGTTGGTTTGAAGGCAGAGCGCACACCCGGGTGGAAGCCCATGCTGCTCAGCACAGATGATGTGGCGCCGAGGCCAAGGAGATGTCCCTGGTTTCTGGCAGTGGTGACGCTCATGTCGAGGGCCCGGTCCTGCTCCTCAGAGCTACTTTTCTTTGACAGCCCCGCTTTGTTTGGAAATGGCGAGGAGGACACTGCCCGCCTGCCAGAGTCTGAGATGGAGGAGTTACTGTGACCGCTCCTGGGAGATGTGGATGTGTTGGGGATGTCCCCGGACTTCGGGGACCTGTTGAAGGTCTCAATGCCCCTGGTCTGCTCGCTGTTCACAAACCCCCGCCCGTTGCTCAGCGCGCAGTGAAAGTGGACGTGGGCCTTCAGTGTATTCGGATATTTGAATATTCTCCAACAGTACCAGCAGATGTAACGCTCCTCACCTACAGAGAAAACAGCAAACATGACATTAATGATGAGATCGAAATGCATCATTAAATCACAAAACAGAGCCCGAAAAAAGTAAACACAAATGACATGACAACAGAATATTCCCATGCGTGAAATGCAGGCTTCGTGCTTAAAATGAAAATAACAGGTTTGGCAACCTGTTGAGAAACGACCCCTGAGCGCCAGCTTGAACAATGGATTCATATATCCTATAATAACCGCACATATCGTACATATATTGAATACATGTTGTATGAATTTTGTTATGTAAAAACATAAAATATAATTTTTCTCTTGAAAATGGCCGCTTTGTTGCATTTAGCCTGAAATTTTAATTTGGGCCTAATGGATAGGATCCGGTTTTTAAGGTCTGGTGCCAAATGGTAACACCCAGGGATCCATCTTAATGGCCCCAGCCGGCCACTCGGGGGTTAACTTAGATGTAATGATTTTGTAATCTTTATACGGCCCATTGTTTATGATAGCCATCAAAAGAGCAAACGCCCTGCCCAATCTGGCGCTCAGAACCCGATGCATTGAATGCTGCGCTTTCCCTCTCTGTGCTCTTTCCCGTGGAAGTGACAGCAGCTGTTGCTTGAAATCGCAAGTCTCCAGAAACAATAGTGTCGGCCCATCTGTTAACGCCTAATAATGGGAGCGAGCGTATGTCCAGGAGCGCACACGGTGTGTAGGGCCGGAGAATCGGGGCAATATACACCCCACATTAAAGTTAGCATTCATTAGACCACAATACCTTAACGCACCCACCTAATTGACCGTGAAGCACTTGTTTTTGAATTTATTTGCTTTTGAATACATGAATATTAATGACGCGATGACATTTGTTAACCTCCGTCTCCTGACTGATTCAGCAGCCTCTTCTTCTTCCACGGTCGCTGGAACACGTCAGTTTCTGCTTTTAATTGCTTTTCTATTCTGTGTTTCAAGTACTGTAATCGCAGTCTTATATTTTTCCACTTTACTCAAGTTTCATGTCATTTTAAGCTGCGCCGTTCTGCTTTTACACTAATTCGATTTGTTAAAATGGCCTTCCAGCTCCACATAAAACCTGTAATCCAAGATCATCTCTTGAAGGGATTCCCCGCTGAGCTTTTTTTAATGGATTAGTTCCTGCTAAACTGGTGTTGTGGCAGGATTACACTTTAATCCACAAGCACAAACGCTAAATTATTATTACCAGCCCAAACACACAGATTAAAAATCCAAACACAGGCTGAAAATTAGTCTTAATCAGACAGGAAATTATTACATATTCCCAACGGAAACAATTAAGTTGGTATTTTTGTTCAATATGTGATTATCAGTAAAGCCTGCACCAAATAATTACAGGGAGAAGCATCATCTGCCTCGAAATACCAAGCTAATATTTGCTGTTAGTCCTCTGAAAAAAACAAGATCGTCCTTTTCTCAAACGAAAATTTGCAATCATGACTGATTCTTTAACCATTTAATCTTTACTTCGGTGCGTGTGTTGTATGTGTGTGTGTGTGTGTGTGTGTTAGTGTGCTTGGCATTGTACATCTATAGCCTTAATTAATTAATGACAAAAGTAAATAGACTGCCTGAGGAAAAAACAACATCCCATTGACTTCCATCTGTCAGCGAAGGAGGAGCTATTGGCATTTAACTGTGTATTGATGGACCTCTCAACATCTCGACGACACTGTCAGTCTATTTCGTTATTATTATTATTATTATTATTATTATTATTATTATTATTATTATTATTATTATTATTATTATTACTATCGCATGTCAGATTTCCTGCTTCTTTCTGCGCTTTAAAAGTCAGAGCTTGAATTTTATTATGTTAACAACAAAGGTCGTTTGGGTTAACCTCCCCCCTCCGGACATTATCAACAGTCTGATTTACCTTTCTCGTCGTGCGTGGGAGTGGCTGTGGTGGGAATGTCGTACCACTGAGCCAGCGCGTTGGAGTACCAAACACTCAGCTCCTCACCTGCAGGGATTTCTCTCAGCACACGGTAAAAAATCTGAAAACAAACAGAAAAGAGAAGGGGATCAGAAAAGAATGGCCTTAACTGAAAAAATAAATAAAAAAAAAAACTAGTGGGTTTACGTGTAAGAAAAGTCACCTGTCCGCCAGGTAAATCCGAGACAGCTTCCAGGTTTTGCTCTTGGCTGTTTCGGGCAGCGCGGATGAATCCGATCCAGTCTGGCACGGGACAGCCCGACTCGTCCACAAACTCCCCTCGCACCAAGCGAATCTAAGAAAGCGAAACCGTAAAAATGAGCATAAACGTCACAGTTGAGTGTTTAGCATGATTCATATGAACATAAGTCACAAAACACTAAATTATTTAAAACGAAATCCTACTTAAGTAAAAACATTTGCCTTTTTTTTTTAGTGTTTTTCCCCAAAGGTTAGTTATTCACGTTCTCCCTTATTACTTATATTGTTTGCTTTGTTTTAATTAGATCATATTTTATACAACATTTTTTGTGTAAAATATTATCTCTCAAAACCTGGTCACGCATGACTGCTGCGGTCATGCGTGACCAGAAACGCGTTTAGTGCGTCTTTAGCCGCTCTGCTGATAATTTACTGAAGAGAATGACACACGGGCCTAATTGAGATGATATGGGAAACGAATTTGAGGAGTGTCGGAGCGTTTCTAAACTGTTCAAGAACATTAAGATCGAAGCTTGACATTTGACACAGAGATTGCACCTGATGATCGCGCGCAGCCCCGGGGCCACGCATTTAGACGCATCAGTCACATCCTCTGACAGGTCCAACAACAACAGGGTGCGTTTAAAATATACCTAAAGTTTTGTAGTTTTTTTTTTTAATTTTCTGAATCTTCGCTTTTTGCATTTGTTTTTTTCACACCCCAATGCTGTTCATCTCAATAACATCAGACCGATAATCTTAATGCAGTTTGTTTGGTGTGATCTTTTATCATTGTTATGGTTATTAATGATTTTTTTCGTAACCCCAGGCAGCGGCCCGGGCCTCAGTGGCATCTTTCTATGGCCGGATTGCATTAAAATTAAACGCCTCATCGACAGCGGCAGTGAAATTTGAGGCGGCTGAGGGCATGAAGCCCCACACAGCAGACCCAGGCCGCCCATTAGGCCGGTTAGAAGCACAGACTGACAAGTCGGGCCACTAATGGTGCTCAATTATTTCCAACGTGACAGGCCAAACCAATTAATAACTGAGGGCCCGATTGAGTTTGACAGTGCAGCTTTGAAATCCAAATCCAACCTGCTTGGTTTTAGATTGGGTATTTGTATTTTCTCGCTTAAATTTTAAGACACTGAAAAATGGGAGACATTTGGGAGGCTAATTGACAAAAGCGGTGACATAAATTTTGCCCACAAAAACTTGAGAAAATGATTTTAAAATAGTTTTTGTTGGAATTTCGAATCAGTATTGGTAATAAATACATATCAAAACAAATTTTAAATTGATATAACCTTTATTCGAAGCTTTAAAATGCTAATTAACATTTCATTTATTTAGATATTAATTCATATTTCAAATTAAGACGGATTTTAAAAACAAACATAAAATCAAACCTATAACTTCAAGATAGACACGGTTAAAGAAAAGTTTCCGCAAGTTGAGCTCACCTTTTTTTTGGGTCCAACTTCTTTACGGTCCGACACGTACTTCCCCAGTTTGAAGATCCCCGGTACCGGTCCAATCCGGAGCCCGGCCGGGATGCTACAGTCCGCAAACACACTGATGGTGGTGGACGCCCGGGTGGGTTGCATGGCGTGGGGTGAGATCAGAACCATGAAGACTGATGGAGACCGAGTGGGAGAGTGCAGGGAAGGAAGAGGAGGAGGAGAGAGGATGTGGACCGGCCGATATCCGCCCTTAAAGTGAGGCGGTGGCGTTATGCTCTCCGGCTTTTCTAGTGATGGTGCAGGCAAGGTAACCCCCCCCCCACACCCCTACCCCCACCCTACCACACTATCCACGCACACACACACCGGCCTCTCCAGTTCAGGATGCAAGTGTTTATCGAGGGGGGCGGTGTGTGCAGAGAGGTGAAGCTGTGCTATAGCCCGCTAAGGTAGTTTAAAGTGGGGGAGGAGAGAAGAGAGGAGGGAGCGGTCCTGGGTTTGCAGCAGCGTGTAGGGGTGTGTGAGAGTGAGTGTGAGAGAGTTGGGCTCTCTCAGCAGCTGTGAGGAGAGGGAAAACGGGCCGGCCTGATCACATGGAGACTTTCCCTCACCCCTCCGCATAATGAATTGCTCCAAAACGGTCAAGAGACACAAAGGGCCAGGCGACCTTCCCATCCCCAAAATCCAATTTGTCAAGGGCAGAGAAAAGAGGGTGCAGAATCAAAGGTCCAGAGCGACCATTAATCCTCAGCATGTGGCTTTGTATTCTAGACAGTTCCGATATTTTAACTGACAAATCCACTGTATAATTTCTCCATAAATCCTCACCCTTTTCCATTCTCTCCTTTCAAGCCAGGTTTTGGAAATCAGTGGCTACTTTAAATCTACTTGGATGGCATTCTTGGGGTTTTATATACTTCAAAGCTTCTTTATTCTCCCTCCTCCTTTGTGTTCTTAGATTAACAAAAGGAGCAGAAAAGTTTAGAGGACTTGTTAACTTCTATTGACTCTCGGCGTGTGCCGGGTTGCGAACAGGCAGGTACTGAAAAGGGAGAACCACCAGCAGGAAGAGAGAATAATAAGAAAAAAACCTCGAAAATAATCATCATCATTTTCCCAACACACACACACACTTGTGGTTTTCTTGTCTCGTCTTCCTCATTCAACACAGTTTATTCTTCTGTGAGATTGTACAAGGACAAGAAACAAAAATCGCAACTCCACATTTTATTTGATAAGATTTTTCTTAATAGTAGTGCAATTTTGCTTTTTTGAAAGTTTTGGTTTTCAATTTTCTATTTTAGGGAAAATGCATTGACTTGAAGAGACGTTTTCCTGTAAAGTTAACCACACAATGAAATAAAACAAGACACTTTTCACACTGTTGCTGCAAAGATCCTGCAGCAATATTTGGTTTATAGATAATAAGAAGTGCATGAGAAGAAAATTGATCTTAAAATGTACATTTTCTAGAATGTGGATTCAGAAAAATCCAACGACATAATGAAAGAGATAGAAAATATTGTTAACAAACGACTGATGTTTATTTACTGAACATGTGTCTTAAGCGATTAGTTGATGGATTGGTTGATTGAATTTGGTATAAAAAAAAACATGAAATGCATAATACACTGATGTCCTGTGGGAAAAAAACATGTATCTCACGCTGGGTAAAAATGGAGACACAGTCGAATGCGTACTTCAAGACATTTTTAACGAAGAACTTGATCATCGTTCATGTAATCATTTGCTTCTGAATAACTAAATGATTCATGTAACGCTATCCAACAATGGCATGTTTGGAACATGTGCCTCTGTGTGCAGCAGGTTGGTGGAACATTTTTTTCATGCTGACGTGAACACAGAATGCTGATTTCTATACTTTTGTTTTCAAGAATGAATGAATCAAATAAACAATAAATTAGCAAAGGTAAAACATCAACAGAGCACAACTTACAATTTTGGTCAATGCTTCAATGTCATCATATTTTATCTGAGATGTACCTTTTTTTGCACCGCACAAAAATCTAAACAGGTCAGGTACTATACACATTAATCTGTGTGTGTGTCTGCAGGCATGTCGTGTTGCTGCCCCCCCCCTCCTCTCTCTCTCTCTTTCCTCCCTGCGCTCCTCTACAGTCAAAGAGCCTGAACGACACGCGAACAATCTCATCAATAGGCGCAATGTTTGCGCCCGGCTGTGCGGAGGGGTTATTTATTAACGCCTCGCCATTTGCGACTGGTTCCCATCCACCCCTGTGCTGCTTTAAAGACCCGCACTTCTCCACAGTGAAATTAATTATTCTCCGAGGAAGGGGAAGAAAGAGCGAAGACGTTTCCTTTCTGTTTGCCGAGAAGTCGCTGGGGTGAATCCCCGCTCCACTGTGCGCACTGAAACCCTGAAGAGCAGTCAAAAGGCTCGGTGTCAGAGTAAAAGCAGTGTTGGGAGCAAATGGGATGGAAAATTAAATGAAATTAAATGGCTTGACCGGCGGTATTATGCCTCCTCCTTTTTTTAAAAATAAAAAGACACATTAATTACATGGCTGGATCTTTGTTCTGGGACAATATTGCAGAGTCAATCAACAGCATTCTGCGAGTGCGCTTCAGTTAAACGAACTCCGCATCTCTTTAATGGACCTAAATAACGACTTGAAAAGAATCGGACTTCAGAAGAGGTGGGAGACGTTTTTATGGGCGCCTCTGCCTGGCTCTAGCCAGCCTTTTTTGGATTTTAACTGTCTAAACGTTGGGGATCTGATTTCACTGGTTGGCTATTAATGAGCCATGAATATAGAGGAACAACCTGTCTGCAAAGCAACGCGGTAAATACACAGAGCAATGCCCCACCAGGGATCTCCATTCATGCTCTCTGGCTATACTTCATGGGTGCCAAGGGTTCACCACCACCTCTCTTGGACTGGTTTCAATGGCCTACCATTTAGGACCCCTCTGAGCTAAGAAGAAAACACATTTTTTATGTCGACCCATAAACTTTGTTTGGTTCCATTCAGCAGACCCCAATCATTGTCCCACTTAGCAATGTGGCCTATTTCTCACAGATTCCCACGTCTACGAAGTGACTTAGTCTAAATCAATGTATTTCTACATACAAGCCTTTAATTTCTGCAACTCTCACATTCATTTGGTCACTTTTTTAATTATAAAAAAAAAGCACATACATTTAAAAAAATAAGAACACTGAAATCCTCGTGGTGTTCTGGACACACTCGGCTCTGTGCAAGAAAAGAATCGGAACTTGTTATTCCCTTCAGACCTGAGCCCGCCCTCAAACGAAGAGAAAAAAAGCCAGACACATTGTGTATCACTTTCTTCTGCTTTCTCCTCGTCTCCTACAACAACCCACCGCTCTGTCGAAGGGTTTATTTTCTGAGAAACCTGGGGAAAGATGCAAGCTGCTCCAAGGACAAACCAGCTGCCTTAATGCGGGTGGGACATTAGCGACGCTTTTGAATAGTAATTATGCTTGTATGGGACTCCCACCAGATGACATGATTGGGATTTTAACCCAGACTAACATTCAAACTCGCATTAGAGAGGAGCCGAATAAACGGCACCTGATTCAGCGCAGTTCATGCGTGATTTCTTTCAAAATGCCCCCCCCCCCACACACACACAAAAAAAGGGGGGCTGCCCCATTTCGGTATTCAAAGTCTCTAAAGTTTTTGCGCTGAGCTTTTTCAGGCCACATTTCCCTGACTTAAACTCACTTTGTCTCGCATGAGAAGACGCGGATAAAAGCGTGTGAAGTTGTGTGAATTGATATGTTTCGGTGTACCTTATAAATTCATACCTTTTCTCACTCGAGCGCCTCAGAAAGAAAGTGTCACTCACGCCGATTCTCTCTGCTGTCCAACGCATTTAGCAGGAGATCTATTTGAGAAGTTCATTCCTAGGCAAATGTATGCAGACAGGGCTTTTCGTGAATAGAGCAGCGTGTCACCCGACCCTAATTGGGATTTAGCCACCCAAAGCATATGCACACAGTGACAGAATATCAAAGGTTTCAAAGAAAGTCACAACTTTTGCCCTTCTTGGTGAATATAAGGAGTTTTTCCCTCCGCTCCGGGTAAAAACTGCATTTTTCTCATGGGATGAAGGTTAGTGACCTAATTGGCTGTGCGGTGTGTTTTTACAAACTAAAAGTCTGAGCAAAACAACCATAATGCCAAAGAGCATGTTTAAAGACATGCAACCTTGACTTCCTTACATATTCGAAGGAGGGTAGACATTTTAGCTAAAGTCATGGTTATTATCGGAGCAAACATTTGAATAATTTTCATACACTTTTTTTAGCTGAATTTTCTGTAGTTTTTGTATAGTATTTTAAAAATTATTAATATTATTATATTTAATTATTATTATTATTATTATCATTTGATCCGTCTTTTTTATAGCAGCGTGGCATTTGTTCATTCTAACAGTGTCATTTATTCATTAATTTATTTACTGATTCATGTAGGCAATTATGACCACTATACTGTAAAATGCACTCGTCTTTTTCCTCGCATGGCTTATTCCACGCTGAAACGAAGCACCATGGAGAGCTCCGCATTCCACACATATGTGTGTTCGCGCACACACATGCACACACACACACACACACACATTCAAGCACAGACAGCAGCCTATAGCCGACAGATTATATAATTACAATTATAAAATGTTAATTAATTCCATCCCTTTATATGAATGAAAAGTGCCTTTAATTCCTTAAACCTTAATGCATGGGCGTATTTATTTAGCTGCATGCATCCTTCAGTCCTTCAGGATTTACATTAGTAATTCGCTGTAACGAAATGTAATCTGGTGACGTGATCGTCTTGCGGCTCCTCATTATATTTCCCTCTGACAGTTCTAGGTTCAAACTAATTGTCTCCTGCCTGGTCGGGTGGGATGAGCTTCTGGAAACAGTGTCCTAGATAAATATTGATTATTTTTATATATTTATATATTTTTTATATATTTTTTTTATTTATTTATTATTTTTCATTAAAAATAATTAATAATGCAACGGCAGGGCTTTAAGTTTAATTTTAGTGAATTTAGCTTGTTTAAAAAAAATATTTTATTACTTAAATCTGAAGTCTGCTTTTCTTAAAATATAAGAAAAATTTTGGAAATCCAAAAACATCATTTATTGTGTTTTTGTATTTTTTAGGTTTATAGCCAATTTGGAGTTGTTTTCTCAGAGAATTGGATCCTGTGATCCACTATGCATCCAGTCCACAACACTTCATAACTGTCTCAAAACTGTAAACAGGGTTCTACTATATTAGAGGCATTTTACTATGCAAAAGATCAGGTGTATCTGATCTTTAACTGATTTATATCAAGTGTGAATCATTATCATAGTATTGGCAAAGCGATAAAACTGGTAGTGCTCCCATCTTTTGTTGCAGTTTTTGTTTGACGTATTGCATGTCTCTGCTCTCGGCCCCTGAGCAGAACACTAAGCATGTTTGGCATCTGCTGGCCAGATCCAATCGCTCCCAATCAGTAGCAGGAGGAAAAGGTGTGGATGTGGATGGAATGAGGACAGGAAACGGCTGTGTGCCGTCACTCTGCTACTTTACCGAATCTGAATGACAGATTCCTCAGCCCTCCAGAAAGTGTCAGGCTGACCGCCTCAACCCTCAGGTGACTCTGTCTCGCTCTCTGTTTGCTGTTCCCTATCTACTTCCTTTCCCTATTTTCTCCTCTTTATTCTTTCTAGACAAAGTTATAGGGATCAAGAAAAACACTTCTACCAGCATTTCATGAAAAAGTTTTGGGTTATCATTCTCTGTCCTTATGAGGCACAACAAGAAAACCCTAAAAAAGACATCAAATGAAAGAATGACAAGGTAATTGAATGCTGGTGGCTTTATTTGCAGTGAGCAGAAGAAAGGGGGAGTGTAGGGCACACAAAGGTTTAGAGACCACGTTGAGTATAGGCATATTTAAACCCTATGAAGAGAAGGCTTCACTCTGTAGCAAAGGGCCACTCAGGGTCTTCTTGTCCAGAGCAAAGGGCAAAGGTCAGTGCCCAGACATGGGGTTTTGGTCAGTGCAAAGCTCAGAGGGGAGTGAAGGTTTAAGGGCTAGAAGAGGTCACTGGGGAATTCGTCCTACTCATTCGGCATCAGAGTCATCAGCCGCTCCAGTGATGGTGTAGGTTTGTTCTTGGTGGTCCGTCTCCAGTACGTCATCCTCATTTTTGACTGTTCTATAGGAGAGGAAAGAAGTGATGAAAATAGGCTTGGACAGGTAAACATTTAGGACATTATAAAGTCATTGCTTCCTTATAAAGGGTGAGGTTTTATTTTGGGTTTTGAGAACTTTGAGAAAAAGAAGCTCCAAAAAGAATGGATACTTGGTACCTTTACCTAATCAGCACCGTCCTTCTCTCTGTCAGTTCCACAGCCTGCTCCGCATAGGCATCGATGTTCCCATCATATCCTTTTGATCTGGTAGCACTGGTGTCACCCAATCCTCCATTATTCTTCCCTTTTCCACCAACACTGGACAGCGCAGCACCTACATCATTTCTACCTGAGCCCTCAGTTCCTCCACTGCCTTCAATTCCAACACCCATTCTAGCAGTACCTCTACCCACGCCTATTCCTCCATCAGTTCCCTCACCTAGTCCTTCTCTTACACCAATATTCCCACTATTGAAGCCCACGCCAGTGGTGCCCATGCCACCTAAACCTGAAGAGCTATTTCGTGCTCCCAGTCCATGACCACCAATAATGTCTGCCCGACCTGCCCTACCAGCAGGAACCCTTCTGTCATCTGTGTCTCCTGCAACAATTCGTCCACCCATTTCTCCACCAGCACTGCCTGAACTTGAACCCATACCTCCTGCACCCAATCCTGCTCCACTGTCCATGCCCACAACACCACTACCTGTACTTGTACCTGTACTTCCCATCATCCCTCCACCCATACCGCCAGTGCCTCCTCCACTGAAGCTCATCCCAGCACTGATGGTGCCTATGTTACAGCTACTGAGTGACATGGTTTGCATCATGCCAGTGAGCCGCAGGTCCTCTCCCTCAATAAGTTTCCTGCAACACAAATACAAAAAAATAACATAATTAGTACTTATAGAAATCCTTCACGGCACTAATTCAATATTCATGTGTTTTTCTCTTTACCTATAAGTTGTGATCTCAATCTCCAGAGCCATCTTGACATTTAGGAGGTCCTGGTACTCCCGCAGGTGCAGCGCAATTTTCTCTTTGGTTGATTTCAGCTCAAGCTGCAGGGCTTCAATCCGAGCCTATTAGGTAAACAAACCATGGAATTACAGAAATAATGGGCTTGCTTTGAGTACTGCGTGCATAAATGTTAGTGTGGCTTTCACATCTAGATCTGGTGTGTCCAGGTGTGCACCCTGGGATGGCACGAGTCTGCAATTACCTGCAGGTCTTCCAGTTCCTTCCTGTACTTTTCTTTTGTCTCTCGGATCTGGGCCTCAAGAGCTTCATTCCTGGTCCGCAGGGAATCCAAATCACGCTCTTTGTTTTGGATCTGGACATATTATAGCATGATTAAAGTCACAAAAGTCAATTCTTTTTAATTCCTAATCGATCTATTATTCATACTCACATCTTTTTTAGCAGCTGTCATAACTTCCCTGATGCTTCGAATCTTATCTACGTGTCTTGCCGTCTTTTGGGTCAGATCTTCAAACTTGTTTTTATACCATGAATCCATCTCCTAAAATTGAAGAAAGTTGTTTCAGAAGCACACAAAAGATTTCACTGCATGCTTCTGTGATTACTGTGTGATTATTTTACCTGGAGATTTTTGGCTGCAATGTCATCATACTGGGTTTGGATTTGTTTCAAAGCATCTGCCAGGTCAGGCAGGGTGAATGCACTCTGAGCCGAGACGTGAGCTGAATAGATTTGTTTCATAAGCTCATCGATTTCCTTGAAAAAAATTGACATCCTTTAGTAGTGATTCAAAGAAAATTCAAAATGTTTACATGAAGATGTTATCCACCTGTTGATGGACGCGTTTCAGGAATTCAATTTCAACTTCTAGCTGCTCCAATCTCTTCTCCAGGGCAATGCGTGAGGAGGTGGCTTTGTCTACATCCTTGAACAACCAACACCATTAGCATTTGAGACTGTTAACCAATTCAAAGATGGTGGAGATATTAAAAAAAATTTAACCTACTGGACGAAAGGCTTCAATGTCTAACTCGGCTTTCTTCTTCAGCTCCACTGCCTCCTCGTATTTAATTTTGATTGCCTCCAGTTGAGCAGCTGTGGACTCCTTAGCTGCCAAGGAAATGTCCTGAAAACCAAGAAACCAGAAGTAATGTGGCAATCTACTGGGTGTGAAGGTGTGTGCAAAGGAGATCTGCCTTTTTTGCATTAGAGACATGCACAGATTTGTGTATGCGTGTGTTAGTACATGCATAATCAAGCCATTTCATCTGTGCATGAAACAACTCAAGACAGCTGTACTCCATGACACCATAACAGGCTGAGTCCCCTCTCCTTATGCCTGCCAGAGATAAGCTTGTTACCAGGTGAGGACCTTGAAAACACCAAGTTGACGTCTTGTATCGTTGCTTGGATAGGTCTCCTACAGCTCAGTGAGCTGTAAACCTTGCCCGTTATAAGAATTCAGTCTTTATCCTTTGTTGTGTTTCTGAAATGTTAAAAAAAACAAAAACAAAGAAGAGCACTGGTTAAGTCAGTCTCACCCGCTGAACTCTCATCTGATCCGCAATCTTCTTCAGCTCCCTCAGCTGTTCCTCATACAGCAGGCGCAGACCTGTTGGCTTCTCAAAGCGGTTATGGTAGGCCTCAATCTCTGCTTCCAGTAGTTTGTTCTGCTGCTCAAGTGAACGAACCTGTAAGCAAACAAAGACATCACTTGAACAAGGAATCACAATGTTTGTCCTTTATGTTCACAGCGGTGTAAATCATATGTCATATGCCATTTTACAATAAGAGCCGATTCTAGTCTAGTCCACCAGCGGTATGTCTCTGCACTAAAACAAGGACTAATATGTGGTTTGTCTGAAGACTATTGTACCTTGTCGATGTAAACAGCCAGTCTGTCATTGAGGATAATCATCTCCTGTCTTTCAGTTTTGCGCATGGTGAGGAATTCCTGGTTCTCAGCTGCAGCCACATCCAGATCTATGGCAGGCTCTCCACTACGTGTAAGACATACCATGGCTCCTGCACTCACACTAAAAACACAAATCAGTGTACATTAACCCCAAAGCCAAAGACAGATGTAATTTTACAACAACAAAAAAAGCTATATCCTGCTTTTATTCCCATCTTATGTATGAACCCAGCTTACCCTGTTCCAACTACGTGAGACCTGCGTGCAGCAGAGACGGTCCTTCTTCCCACAGACTCCACATGCATGCTGCCAGATCCAGCTCTGCACGAGTAGTCAGCTGAGGCATGACGTGCCTCTCTCCTGGTCGGGGACCGGCTGGACACCCTGACCTGGTAGGAAGAGCTGCTGCCATCCTCAAAGTGACGGCGGTAGGACGAGATCCTCTCCGGGCTATGGCTCATGGTGGTGACAGCAACTTTGTTTCTCCTACTATCTTAAAAGGAAGTGAAACAAGTAACTCGAATAGGGTCTGTGGTTTATTTCAGAGCTGCTCCACCAAACTGGTTTGCACTCAGATTGTCAACCCACTCTGAGGTTTTATACCTCACACTGCCAGGCATGCCCCTGCTCTATCTAAGTCATGAGCCAACACTTGTGGAATCTTGAATCTGTGCACCAAAGCTTGCTTGACCTGTGCCTCAGTTATCTCTCAGCAGCTTGTGAGAGGCAGATCTGGACTGACATAGTGGCTGACAGCATCAGTGGAAGATTCGGCAATTTATCTTTACAAATACCAAGTGTGATATTAGTACCCATTTTTAATCGGAACCAATAATGCTAATTTGTCTGGATTATGGTACATCCACCACCTCAATGTGCACTAAGGATGCATCCCTGATATAATCTGCTCTGATGGGATGAGGGACTTTAATTGAATACTGAGCTGAAGCTGGAGGGTGACCTAATGCGGCTGTGGCTGCAGAGAACAAAAGATTTGACACAAATTAGAACTTATTAGTCTAGAATGTTTTCCACATATTTAAGGGCGATTTCACCAATTTTTGACTTGCTCTCTATGGCTTTAGCTTAGGTTGTAAATGTACATTGATGCTTTCAAATTTCTCTCTAATTTCCCTATATTAAAATATTTCTTCTCCAGATGTGGAAAAGCAGGTTGACCATGATTACAAACTCCATAGTGTGAGCAACAAGATGACATAATCTGAACTAAAGGTTTCTCCAAATAATGTCATCTGGAGGCATTTTCAGCTAGAAGTAGAGAGATCAGTGGGAAGTCAGTGGGAAGTTTATGGCATTTAATCACATGTACTACTCAAACTATAACCCAAAGAAGTAAGTTCAAAATCTGTGGTGTCCTTTAAAACTGGTCTATGCAGAAAAAATTAATGGAATCAACTGCTTCTTTGGGAAAATATGGAGGCAGAAGCCAAGCGGCGATGGAGGGGCTGCAGCCTGTAGTTTCTGGTGATATGACTGGCAAAAGCACTGGTCAGGCCTGTACGGGGCAACACTCCATTGCCGGCAAGCAATAAAAAATGTCCTGTTTGTTTAGCAAACCAACCCCTAGATTGTAGTCTTTCTTAAATGCCATAGATTTTTTTATAGTCTTTGGGAATCTGTCTTATTAAACTGAGATAATGTATATTTCACTGATATCAGATGTTGCAAAAGCGTGAGACTTTCAGGAAGATGTAGAATCTCTTTTTTTGTAACAAAATACCAATGCTCATCATTATGGTATTTTCATACTTCAATGTTTACAAGGTCCATCTCCCACATTTCCTTTTATCTGTTCACATTAATTTGCCTCCATTGTGTTGTCTTCCATTTTTAAAATATATTTTTATATAAATAAAAAATCTATATTTATATATGTATTGAAGTAGCTTTCCTTTGACGGTGAATGGTGACAAATTAAAAAAAGGACAATTAAATTATGACAAAAAATAAAAAAATAAGCCACATAGGAGCAAATACATATTTTTCTGCCAAAGCTTCCTGTAGGAAAGTAAATTAGATCCCAGCGAAGTCTGACCCGGTCTTTGTAAGGTTATAGGGCAAATAAGAAATTTTAACAAAGTTTTACGCCTGATGTGTCCGAGAGCCAGAACAGAAGCAATGAGTGATTTTCTGCAGCTTTTGACAATCAAAAACAAACATCACATATGCAACACACGTTATCATTATTGATACGAAATTTAATGAAGCATCAAGTGATGATGAGTAAAAACAAGTGGGTTGTTCTAAAAATTGCAAACACTATACAAAGGGTATGGACATGCTGCCTTGTAAGAGTAACCCATTGCATCTTTTTCTCTACTGCACAGGGACAAATAAGAGTCTACTTAGATGTGTTCTACCTCTCAGGTTATTTTAACAGTTGAACATTAACATCTGAGTAATCATGGGGGATTTTATCGCCTGCTTGTAAATACTGTTTAATATACACAGAAATAGTATTAACACTTGTGGGCCACATATTTTACTCATCCGTCAGGAGAGTGATTTAGGGGTCAGTATCCTGTTTATTGACTCAACTGAGCTGATACTAAACTTTGTGAGGCACGTTGTTTGTTTATAAACCTTGACTAAAATTATTATCGCAATATTATTTGTCAGTTTTGTTTGGATATTCAGCTCGAGTTTTAAAAGCGGACGTTAACAGCGAACAATGTCCATGGCAGTGGTTGTCACACTGTATTCATCTCAGCTGAAAACAAACAAATTGTGGATGACGAAGGAACCTGTTAAAATTCCCTGGAGGGTTGGTGGCAAATTCATACTGAGGCACCGGGGATATTAGATGTTACTCTCCAATACCGTAGATCATCTTAGCCTCAGTGACTGTCACTTCAGCAAGCCTGTGCATACTTATTTAGAGTAAACTATCTAAGTGAATGTCTTGTATGTTGTTTAAAAAAAACAGTAAACTAAATTTCACCAGTTATTAAAACTGTATTTTTATTTATTAAAATCATTTTGGCAACAACTCCACTGACTGAGCAACACACCATTTGATATTTACAAGAAGTCAGTCGGAAAACTGTGAATTTTGTTTATGCAATAGAAGACTAAACTCACAAAAATGTACAGTTATGGTTAGTAGTCATTTGCATAGTTAATCTGGAAACAAACATTTTTAGCACTTTTAACACTTGCTGCAGTATATGTTTTTGCAGATATTGTAAAGGGTTTTTAAAGAGATCTATGCTGAAAAAGTATTTTACAAGGAACCATTTTGAAAAAACTTCAGCAGCAGAAGTGAGTTTCAATTTAAAAACCCTTCGCAAATCTACTTGTTATCCACTTTCACATTCCAGTCTGTTAATTTAAAGAAAGAACTTTAAATAGTGATCTGTTTTTGCTCTCTCTTCTCTTATCCCTGGATCATTTATGTTGTTCATTCTTCACCCAGTCTTGCCACCCACCTGCGTAAAGCTGAACACTGAAATGGAGAAAAAAGAGGGGAATGACCTTTCTAAAGTGCACTGCATTATTGCATAATGTGACATAAAAACATACTTTAGGTCTAATCTCTGTTTAGATTTGAAAAAAGGCAAAACAACAAGTCCAAAATTGTATTACATAATTGAAACAATTAAATAACTTATCAACTTCATAGTCAGGTCACAATCGATAATTTGACATGTCCCACTTTTTGTATCCCAGTGAGTCGGCTGTGTCGAGTGCTTTCTTGGCCCTGACACCAGCCAGACAGGTAAACACAATGTTGTCTGTCTGCTCGGGCATTTCACTGCCATACTTTTCATTGAACTCTTCTGGACATAGCTGGAGGGCAGTATTCACCTGTCCCACTGCCAAGAAAAAGAGGCACAGATATTATCAGGATCATATGAGGAATGATGTCCATCACAGAAGAGAGCATGTTATTCCTCGTATGTGTCATTGTGTCATCCACTTTGATCATTTTACACCCAATTTAATATTAAGGAGACTTTGCAAATAACTAACTTGCTGGGGGATGAAGGTCACATTCACTACAAGCAGCTGCAAGTTCTAGAGATGAATCCAATATATGTATTCATAAGTGTGACTGCATTGGTTCATTACCTACAGACAACACAAATCATCAATAGCTACTTTATTGGTGCAAGAAATTAGTTCTATGTAATGAAGGTAGAAAAACACTCACGAGGAACGTTTAATGAGCCGGGGATGAAGCCGTACTCTCTGAGTTCCCAGGGCTCTCTGACATCTATAACTACAGCTTTCCGACCAGCCAGGAGCTGCTTCAGCTGATCATAAGTCACATCTCTGCTTGGTGGCCCTGAACTGAACTTGCGGAGCAGCAACTCTGTGGCTGAGAGTGAAACACACAACATGTGATATATAGTACACGCAGATTGCAGTTTATGAGGTACACCTAGCTACAACTAATGCAGTCTACTGCACCAGTTCTGCAATAAATAATTCTTTCATGGAGTATTTGAAAGTTAAAATACTGTACAGTCAAAATAACATCTAATTTAAAAAAAAAAACACAACAAAAAGTTAACATTTTCATCTTCAAAGAGGAAGGACAATATGAACGTTACACTTAATACTTTAGCTAGATGTACGTAATAAACTGCTGAGTTTGCATTACAACTTTTGATAATTACTCCTAACCTAGAAGCTCACATGGGCAGCATCTGCACTAAGAAAGGGTGACAACGTTAAACTAAAAACTCACATTTGCAACCAGGATAAGTATTAACAAGGCCGGACACAGAGCTTCGTCCTCCAGGAACAGAAGACCTAGGAGGGACGCTACTGTTCCATAACAGCCGTGGGACAACCCCTGCCAATCTCCACCACCCTCTCAGAGCCATGTGTTATTAGATACACCCTATATAAAGGCTTGATTATTAAAAAAATAAAAAAAATCGTAATAAACCTGTAGAGCTGCCTGTAAACAACTAGGTTATTAAAGTCACACTGCTCAAGTCCGCACTGTTACTCTGCGCATGCGCAAAACGGGTCGCTTAAAGGACAAAATACCCTATTCCCGGTTTTCTGGGCAAAGCACAGAGTAGAGTGCCAAACTCAAATCGAAGTTAAACGTGTTTATAAAATCAGCTGCCATGATCTTGAATGTGTTGTGAATTGTTTTTCTGTTAATGGTAAAAACCAGACAATTATTAATTACTCCTTAGGCTTGGTGTCTGCATATAATAGGCGTCAATATTTGCGTAATAAAATATAGTGACATTTTCCATTGCACCTGAATGCAGCATTTCGACATCTGAGCTCCCGTATTGCGTCACACGGTGACTAGTGCTAGTTGATGCTAAATTACCGAAAGCTTAACAAAATTTAGATATTCAGACGTACAAACGAATGTTTATTTAGATACGTTGCCTGCTGTTGTTGTCAGTGTTATGTGTTTAGCTATGACATGCCCTCAAATATCTGCGTAATGTTGGATAAAACGCACACGTTAATGTTTTATGCACCCTGACAAGCTAATGCAGCTAGCTTGTTTGCCAGCCAGGAATTTTTGATTTATCAGTTTTTCTTCCTGTTGGCTTCAGCTTACACAGACAACATAGGAGCTAAAATAACGAGGTGAGTTCCTGACTTACTGCTGTTTGGTCAGTCTAAAACAGAAAGGGGCTTCATCTGTGTATTATTAACTACAAAAAGGCCTTTTATGCTCACCTACATTGAAGATAAGCGTCTAATTGAGGCGTTTTACTCGCTTTAAGGATGCTCTAGGGTGCTCTGTCTACCTCTGTTGGGTGAAGAATATTTTAATTGTCTCAAGGTTTAGGACAATGCAGCAGGATAGTGGTCTTAAACCTAAACCGTACTGTGGAGCGTTCTAGACTGACAGGGGTAACTGGCCTCAGTCCACCTAAACCTGAATTTCCCCCCTGCTAAAGGTCAGACTGAAAGTGTAAAGCCTCCTGAAAACAAGCAAGAGGTGAGCAGGCTTGACTGAACACCAAAGGGAAGATACCAACTATTTGAAATCAATTTGAATCAAATTTAGGTTAATTTGATTAGACAAATTTGGTTTAATATAGCTGATGACTTAGGACTAATATTTGACTATAACTAGTTCTTATGACCCACACTGTCAACTTGTTTGTGCAGTATCGTATGCTGCGATAATTGAAATTCTAATGGAAGCTAGAGCTAATGAATGTAGTTGTTGGCTGAGAACAGCTGCTCTGGAAGTTGGTAGATTTAAAAACATCCTGAAGGAGAGAAGGGTGTGTTCAAGTTTGGTGTTTGGTGTATTAAAACTTGTGACTAGTGCTTGGAGTAGAAAATGATATATTTGATCAGTTGTGGTATTGTATGTAAATTATACATTAATCACCTCAATCATTTTAAATAGGGAGGTCAAAACATTAATACCACCTCTTTTTATAATGCACTCCAGTACTACTCCACTACCCACTTTCACTTTAATAATAAAGCCATAGTAGAATTATCACCTTTCCGACTATTTCAACAAAAAACACTGAGAAATTATAACTTTGTAAAAGTAGAATTCATAGCAGAGCCACAGTCCCAAAGTATAAATAATGTTTTTCCTGATCAGTGTATGTGAGCATTATCTGGCTGTTTTTTGTTTTCTATAGATAATAATACAATAATACCAATCACTGAATCTAAAAGTTGAGTGCAAGCTTTGTTATGTTCAGACATTTCCTTAAAGAAATCAGTTTCTTGTGTTCTTTATCTGCCTTTTCAGAGCTCCAAATGCGGCTAAAGGACCCATTCTCTCTTAAAGCCGCCGACATGACTAAGCGGACTAATAAACCAAGAAAACCTCGAGATGAGGAGTCATCGGATGAAGTCAGTGGTAGGTCACTTAGTAGCACAGGACACCAGACTATTGATACTAAGACATTTTTATTTTTTTGAGGCATGGTAGCTCTGTTTACAGTGATTGGGATCTAAAAAAAAAACGAAAGTATCTTTCTATAATGGCACTTTTTGGAGCAACATTGCCCACATTGATCACCATCTATCTACCACTCTGCACTGTCTCTATAAAATTACAAAAAATTATTTTGACTCTTGGGATCATTATGGCTGGACATTCCCATGGTGTTTATACTTGCATATAATGGTTTGAACAGATGAAAGTGTCACCTTCAGGCGTCTGGAAATTATACCCAAGGTTAAACCAGACTATGGACGGAAGTCCATAGTTCTCTTCCTGATATCTTGGCTGATTTCATTTGATTTTTCCATGATGTCACAGAAGGAATTGGTGTGTTTTGAGGTGTGACTTAGAATAAATCCACAAGTGTGCCTCCAATAAACTCAAATGTTGTCAATTATTCTATCAGATGCTTCCAAAGCCATGATATCATCAAGTGGGCTTTTCCAAATTAGTGGCATAGTGATCTTAGTGTATGTAAACTTCTGACTTTGAAGAAGGTAATACATTTTTTTTTTTATCTATTTCATTATTATGGGATTTAGCAAATAGAAATAATTTGGTAATCTTAAGTGACCTAAAACAGGAAAGGATTAGTCTGATTTAATGTCAGACGGTGAGGGAGAAAAAAGGTTATGTGTCCTTTTATACAGTGGCTCAACATTGTATAGTTTTTGCAAGTGCTGTGCACATTGTCTACACTCAGAACCCCTCCTTCCTAAATCAAGGTAAGGTACTGTAAATCTGTCATTTCACTATATTTTTTATTTTTTTCTATTAGGACTGACTTGCCAGCATGTTAGCAAGGCAGTGGACTTGAGTTCTGTAAAGAAATCTTTACTCTCCAGCGTGTGGTGGGTGTGTTCTGATTGCCTAAAGGAGAGGACAATGATAGATGGAGAACCAGCATCATCATATGACATCCTGGTGTGCTTAAAGTGTGGTTTCCAAGTAAGATATATATATTTAAACATTAAAAACACAATGCAAAGCTGAACAATGTATTTGTACTTTGAGACGACAATAGCATCATGCTTTTTATAATTTAATTGATTTAATACAACTTTAACCTGTTGTTGTGATTGTATTGGTTGTTTGTGTTGCAAAGCAAAGACAATTTATATAATAGTTTAGATACTATTGTATTCAATGTTTTAAATGAAAACAATACCACTCTAAAGCAATTCAAGAGAGGAAAAATATCTACACATATGAATTCTGTATTGTCAAATGATTTACAAATGATCAAGATAAAATTAGTTTTTTAACCTATGTAGCCAACCTATACCACATCTGAATTTCTGTTCACTGTGGGGTTGCATATGTTTTGTGCTACTTAACAAGAAGTTTATAATTCA
Organism: Channa argus; assembly: GCF_033026475.1. Classification (NCBI taxonomy): domain Eukaryota; kingdom Metazoa; phylum Chordata; class Actinopteri; order Anabantiformes; family Channidae; genus Channa; species Channa argus. Next base: position 21,219,944 of record NC_090203.1, read on the forward strand.
TTATTTTACAGGGCTGCAACCAGTCTGGGATTCAGCATGCTGTCAGGCACCACCAAGCTTTCCATCCAGAGTCTCACTGTATTACCATCAGCCTGAGCACATGGAAGGCCTGGTGAGGAACCTACAAACTGAAACAAAAACCAAAGACCCCACACACTGCTACTGTGTATCAACTAGAAGATAAGCAAGTTACAGCAAATCTGAGCATTAATGTAGAAATCAATAGGTGCATATGTTTTGAAACGCGTTAAATAAAGATGGGTATCATTTTGATCTAGGCTCATAATGCTTATCAGGGCAGTTCCACTGTGCAAGTGCGTATTATTTTCAGGTGCATAAATATCAGCTTTTTACCAAAATGTGCTATTAAAAGCTTTTTCTCTCCGTTATAATTTTGGATTGTGTTTATGAATGTTTTTCCTCTTCACCCAACAATAATTTCTTGAGGATTGTTAGATTCCACCATAACTGAAAGCTTTCCCATGTCTATGACCATTTGTCATTGTAACAGGTGTTTTGAATGTAATGAGGAACTCTCCACTCACTGCAACAAGAAGGCTTTGGCTCAGACTGTGGACTTTCTGCAAAAGCACTCTGTCAAGGCAACATCAGGTAAGGTTTTTGGCAATATCCCACAGGTGTAGCCACCTACTGATGTTAAAATAAGATTTTATTTGACATGCAAGTCCTCACTGCAGCTTAGACAAGACAGAAGTTGACTATGTCTTCAGTTAAAGAAGAAACTCTTGGGCCATTAACACAGTCAGCCTGTAATAATGAGATATCCTTTCTACATACATTCTACATTTCTTTGTCATAAAATTTTGTAGAGTCTGTCTTGTGACCAAGAAAAAACGCACCCCACCCCAATACAAGTTCACTACAGTTCACCTGCTCCCCCTGCTGGCAGTGGTCATTTGAATCCCTGGGTTTACCTTTCATAGTGTGTACTCAGGCTACATGTGTATTAATAAGTAACGCTGCAGAGCGATTGGTGAGTCTGTAAGGCAGGATTTCTATTGAACGTAACTATTTTGTTTGATTTACCTGGGGAAAAAGGGCTAGGGCTTTGAGAGCATTTATCCACGAATTCCAAAGGTCATAATGTAAACTAGTCAACAACTAGTCATTTAAGATTACAATTTGTCATTTAGCAGATGCTTTAGTCCAAAGCGATTTACAACTAAGCAGCAGAAACTAGGGACAACTTGGAGGTTCAGTGTAGTCAAACCACTGACCCTGTAGTTCTTGGACAACTGCTCTACCAACTAAGCTACAGCTGACAGGAAGCTGTAAGACATTGAATAGCAATGAAAGAGTCACTAAGATCAACGGCTCTCGGTCTGTCCCCTCAGGGGCCCCCACAGGAGAACGTGTTCTGCACATTGATTTGGCCCTCATGATGAAAGTGTCAATTTAACAATTTTTATATTTACTTATTTTTTTTGCTTACAAGTTAAATAATTAAAAATTGTATTTGAATTTATGCAGTAGTTTGCTGTCACTGATATGTTTTTACAGCCTGACTGGGTGCTTTTAGTTTTTTCCTGTCACATCAATCAGGCCACCTGAACCCTCCTTGCCGAGTCAGTCAACCACATATTACATGCACACTTTTCTATAATTACACACTCATACACTGATCAGCCACAGCGTTATTATCGCCTGGTGTTTTTAAGATAAAAATCTATATGTTTTTTAAAAAAAATTTTAAACTATGAAATGCTTGGTTAACCCCCCTGTTAAAAAAGTGGTTAAAACCAGCTCCACCTTTTATCAAGAATGATCCTTGAATTGTATTTTTGCATTAATTACTGTTCATGTTTTGCCATAATCACTATAATTAGTAAAAAAATATTAAAGTCGTACTGGGAAATTCTTTTAAGCTAGTACTTGCACTTTTACTTGAGTATTGAGTTTGTGTACTGCTATCTGCTATGCATAGTGTATCACGTTTTGTTATGCGGGGGGGTGTGAAGCTGCAGACTGCTCAGAGTAGCCATTCTGACCCTTCTTCTCCAGACTATCAATGTTAATGTTGTGGCCCATCAACCTATATCATCTTTTGCTGACGGTTTATACCACTCCTATGTTCCGCTGGCATGCTGGGAGGATCAGGGTGGTGAGAATCATTGCTTGTGGCGTCATTGGCTGTCTCAGCTTATCCCCCCTGCCCGGTGCCCTGTTGCAAGTGGCCAGAGGCCAGCCGTCCTGGTCCAGTCAGGCTGGTCCACCCTCAGTCTCCCAGCCACGACTGCAGAATTGTGTGATTGATGCCACAGCAATCCCCCATCTTCACCCCCATTCTACAGAATGCATGAATGCACATATTAGAGGAATTAGGCGCTTGAGCAATGCTTCTCGGCTGGGTTCCCTGAAGAACAAGAGCAGCTGCGTACGGTTAAGCCTCTACTCTCTCACTCTTTGTTTTTCAGTCGCTATCTGTTTCTGTCCCTTGCTTCCTCATCAAGCTGCTGTATGTCTCACCACCTCTGGGCCTGTGTGCTGCACTAGTGGGATCCAGGGTCCTCAACAAGTCAAAGCAACTGGATCCCAACAGCTGGCGCACACAAACTCTCAGTGGACTCACAGTTACACATACACAGAATGTTAAAATTAATGTTCAACTCAAGCAAACACCCTGTGTTCTTTCAATCTGTTTTATATATTTTTGCTGGCTTTTACAAATGAATTTTTAGCTTTAATAATGATTTACTATGTATTCTTTGCAGCAAGAAGCACAAACTCTTCTTGGATTCATAAAACTGATTCTGAATAAACTTTGTTTGCCAAGTACATGACATACCTGAGGAATTTGCACATTCTCTGAGTAAAATGTGTTTTGAGGTGGCTGATATCGTTTGTGTTATCAGCTACAATCAGTCATACTGAGTTTTGGGGACAAACAGAACCCAAACACTATAAGACAGGAACAGTGTAAGACATGCGTAAAATTAGACAGGTTTTTTTATTTTAGACTCTAATTCCACCGTTAGTATTTCTTAAAATTCAATGTTTTCTTTATAACAACATGCAGAGTGCATAGTGTTACGCAAATGGGGCTGTGAATGAGCAGTCTGTCTGTGTTTTATGCTGTTTACCTGTTTGTGGAGCAGCCATTTAGCGGACCCAGTGACAGACAGGGGTTCACTTATGGTGGTAAACAATGTGTGGAGCTGGACACTTGTTACCCACAGTTTTCCCCTTTGCCTTTTTTAAATTACCTGCTACCTTTCCTGACACCTAGTTGTTCCACACCGGTCAGACAAATGGGTATAGAAGTAAAGCAGCCATTGTTGCAGCAAAATAGGCAGTTGTTGTCTGTTGAGGAGCTTGTGAAATTGCATTTCAGTGTGAAGGCCAGGTTTTCAGAAGAAGCTGTTGTTGTACTCTGTTTTTCCTATAGACCCCAAGCACAAAAGAGCCCCAGCAAGGATTTTTTTTTTTTTTTTTTTTTAGAATCTATAATAATTTTGTACAACAACAGCTCAGTGAAGAAAGAAAGTCGATTAACCGCGCTCTCTCACCATCAAGGCCTTCAGCTCAAGTACCAGAGTCCCAGTAAAAAGCAAATTGACCTCAGGGAGGTAGACTCTGGCTTGTAACACAGCTGGGATGTCTTTGTGGAGCAAATTAAAATGTTGGTTCTGAAAAGATGTCAGAGCTTGTTTCTCATAGGAATCTGTCTTCTTTCTTGTTTATAAGTACCTATTTTTGCCAGTTGATATTTTACTGTTATTGTTTTATTATTATATGTACACTGTGCATTTTTCTTTTGCGGCATGATTGTACAAATTGTTCAGCCTTATTATAGAGATGTGTGTTAAATTTAATTGCCAGTGTCTACAGAACATTTATACATCGTGTATAAAAAATTTATAGCATTTGTTTTAAACAGTGTATTTTCAAGAGGTATTTTCTAATCAGATTTTTTTTTTTAACAAGCTATGATTCCTATGAAAACTATGAAAAAGAGTTCTCTGCATCTATTGTTTTTTTTTTTTTTTTTAGCTGCTTCTAAAACTTTTTTTAATTGTTCTTTTCCTCTGGAGTGCATTATAAGAAGAGTTGGTTCTAAACATTTGCCCACCCTATTTAAAATGAATGAGGAAGCCACAACTTCTCAGACGGTGCACCCAATACCATATTAGCCTCCACAGGTAGACAGAGGTGGAAAAATCCCAATTGCAAGTTAAAAAGCTAAAGTCTTTTAAGATCTATGTAGTTCCCAACAGTCATACTCATGTTTTTCAAGAATATTTCAATAACATTTAATATTTGAGCCTGACATTGGCAACAAAGAGGGTTTTATTCAGCAACATGACCGTTACCTGAAGTTCACTTTGTTTTATACATTTATTTTGCCTTCATATTCCTGTGTAGACTCTACAGTCCATGTTGTCTGCACTTCTTTATCCAGGATCTCTCACTAAGTCAGTTCTTTGTCTTTTTTCAGTTGGAGTTTATTCAACACCAGTCGCCATAATATTTGTTTTAGCAGAAAAACATGCAAGAATTTCTTGCGGAATTTGTTTAACTGCAATTAAGTTATAAACATTTTACTGTCCAGTCTGGAAAAAGTGATATCGGGACTTCACTAATTTCAGAAACACAGCTGTAATTGTATATGCAAAGTTAGATTAAAGAGTTTTATTGCTTGTCAGTTTAATTCCCTAAATATCCTAAGCAGTGCTTGGTAGCTTGTGCATCAAAGTAAATTAATGCTGGAATAATTATTTCTCATCTGAAAAAAAGTGAAATTTGTATCTTTACAGCCCTGTGTGCTAAATGGATTAATGTCATATTGTGAAGGTTATCATATGTCTGTCTGAGGGATATTTTCATTCCTCCTACATGGAGGATGTAAACTTGTGTGGCCAGTTTGCTCTTGAAATCATGGTAGGCATAGTGCTTTCCTGTTGTTTTAGCTTAATCAAGTCAGTAGTCTGTAGCCAGTAAGATGCTTGTCCCCATGGTGGTGCTTTCAGTGAAGTAATCAAGGGCGACTCTGTCTTTATTCCCACCACCGCACATGAAATTAGGCCATATAGTAAGTAGAAAAAGCTGTGTTAGTGTGTGTGTAAGCAACATACCACTGGGTTCTCTTGGCCTCAGATGGCAAGAAAACAGGCTTTTCATGCCCTGCGGACACAACAAATTAGCAAATTAATAAGACATTTGGTGTCGCCTGGCCTTCCTCTTGACTGCCTGCTCTGCATGAAGAAAGCTGGCCTTGGCCCTCCACTCTGCTGCACTGTAAATGAACATGGGGGCATGAAGCCCACTGGCCATAAGATTTTAAAGTCTCTCAGCCCAACTGTAAACCTCATTAGGAGGGCTTGAAAAACACTCTTAGAAAATATAGTTTACTTACCTTTTTTTTTTTTTATCATATCAGTATTTTTTATTTTTATTTTTTTACAATAATTTTAAAATATTGTGTAGGATGTGGTGCACTTTCTGTTTAAGACAGCAAATATTGGTGTAGAACAACAGGTTTTGTTCATGGCATTGTTTTGCGAACTTTCCTAATTTCCCTATGTGCAGCCTTGAGTTGGCCTTGCCTCCGCTCAACATAACATCAAAACAGTGCAGACACATGCATGACAATACAGTCCACTTTTTGAAAGATTTCAGTCTCATCTTTCTTAATGTGTTGTCTTGTGTGAAAGAGAGCGCGGAGTGTAGGAGGTGTTGGTTTACATGCGTGCATGTGAACGAGCCTGAGCACTGCAGCGATTTCCTCCACCCTGGGGAAAGGCTCCACAGTGTCACTGCTGCCCATACTCGGTGGCTGAGCAAGAAGGGCCAGGTGGTGGTGCCGAGTGCAGCACAGTCAAGCGTGGACACCGCGCATGCTGACATTTGCCTTCGCTGACTGCTGCAGGGAGAAGAAAAATCTGCTTTTCCATATGCTTGTACTCGTTGCAACCCTTCCCTCCACCCACTGCCCCCCTTCAACTGCCCACTCCTGCCCCCCTCTCGCCAGTCTCAACCAGATGGCCCCCTGAACATTGTTTACCTTGGGTGACAGTCGCAGATGCAGTGTGTGTCCACTGACATCCACATTCCAGCCAGCTTGTTTCCTCATTCCCCTGCTCCATCTTAATTCAAGTGCCAGTCACAGCTCTTACACTCAAGTTGCATTAAGACTTTTACATTTGTTTGTCCACACAAAAACACCAGAACAGGCACATAATCACCCACACACTTTCTTTCGCTAAATTATTTATTATTATTATTATTTTATTATTCAGTTCTTTACTTTTGCGTAGTCCAAAAATATAGCTTTTTTTTATATTCCTGATTTAGGCTTCAATATCCCCCCACCCCCTTATTTCTACTTGTTTTCCAAGCATTGTGTGTATTGGCATATGGGAGCACCCTTATGGCATCCTTATCAAGATGGAAATAAACCTCCAGATGTTGCCAGCACATAGGGCCAGATGCATTTAGCAGCACTGGGTGGAGCGCCCCAATAGCATTTCATCCCGACAAGCTGAACCTCATCCCTGCTTCCTGAATCCCTACGTGAAATGTCCAAAATGCTCACTTCATTTCTAGTCAGTGTAGAAACATTATTTTTTTAGTTCATATTTAATGTGACACAGTTGGTGTTGCCAATAAAATATATTAATGCTGTATACCTGAAAGAGATATGATGTGATAAACCAATTAATTTTTAATCAACTAAGAAGACTGATGCAACCCACCCAACTGTAAGTGTATTAGAAACAAAGCATTGACTTTTATTGAGTTTAGAGAGACATTAATCCAATGAACGGGCGACACTGGATACTTTTCCTATTTATTTGCTTTGCTTTTTATTCACTGAAACAGACGCCTGTTCTAAAAATCACAATGTAACAGCTGTGACCTTCACTTATCTCTTTTTACCTCACATTAAAAGACTCTTGCGTATTAGAGAAAATTACCAAAAAAAGTACTGCTGGACTTTTCTGATAAATGATGGTTAAAGGCCTAAAAATTCTCTTAAAATTAATTGGGGTTTCTCCTCTACAATAAATAAAACTAAAAGTACCTTTATTGTGCTGAAAACATTTCAGTGCAATAAGTGGGACAAATTATTACAGGGAGTGATGGCAGTAGATTAAAGCCCACAGACTGTAAAAAAAATTAACAAGCATTTAGCTTGTAAACTCAAAGAGAGCTTGGTCAATGAACACTTCACCCACATAAGCCCGTCAAAAAAGCAGGCTGGCAGTGAGGTCACTGGCATAAACTTGCTTAAGCTCAAACTAAGAAAATGCCCTGTAAACAATTATAGTTATCTGCACCTTCACACTCACTCGTCTTTCCACAACACACAAATGGCTTTGCATTAGCAAATATTCAATGCACAGAACCTCTCCTTGTACACAACACATTTACTGAGAAAGCTTTCACTGCTGACTGCTATCCAGGGAACTTTTCATCTTCAGAGGCCAAGGATATTAGTAGGTGTGCCTTGGTCACTGGAATGTGAACCTTGGGCTTTTTACTTTTAGTCTGGGAGTCTAGGCAACCTTCCTGTTATCCTCTTTTTGACATTTTAAAATGACAAAATGAAAACTATTTCAACCAACTCTGTTTGTTTTTAACAGTTTCAATTATGGCTCCACATCTCTGATCTCAATTTACACTATTTTTCACTAGTTTGAATTTAGTTGCATGCTACAGTACCTACTCTATCTATATAACCCAGTTTGGTTCTGACTTTCTGCGTTTGTTTCTTTCTTTCTTTTTTGGTTTGTTGTTTGGTCATCACTATCGATTATGCGTAACAGCTGGCTCTAGAGAGACATTGCTCCAGTCGCAGCAACACCCCTCCCTCTGCTAACCAGTGGAAACTTCTACAGCTGTCATCTGCTTTCCCAAATGACCCAGCTTTCCTTCCAGCTGCCATCCTAGCACCCTGCTCCCAGCCTCAGTCCCGCTTCAAGGCGAAGGCCTTTTTATTATATTATTATTTATTTATTTATTTATTTTTAACTGCAATCACAATAGCCAAAGTTATTCCATCTGCAAGGCCAACTTTTAACTTCAATCTCAATAAGTTGCCAACACAGTAACCATCTCAGCTGCAGTTTCAAGTTTGGACACCAAATAGGACACAAAAGCTGCCCACACACCTAAATCTGTGTATCTCCATGTGAATTGTACTACTTATTACAACATAAACACGTTTATTGTTTTTTTTTTTTATTCTGTTTTTTGCATTACTAACATGTTTTTTGTGTTTCACTAGCATCCCCTAAGATTATTAAGCTGCGAGAGGAACCATCAGATTACACTGACTCGACAAGAGGCAAGGGTCCAGTAATAAACAGTACCTTGGTTCCTGTCAAAGGCATCAATAACCTTGGTAACACCTGCTTCTTCAATGCTGTTATGCAGGTTGGTATAGTTATAAGTTGGTTGAAACGTCAGCATTATTTGTATATATGTATAATTGTAAAGTAAACACTCTAAACTCTTCAACTTTTGTAAATAGCAAAAGGGATAAAAGCCCATAATTTTTTAAAAAATGCATTATGAATTATTGTTGTAATATTACACCAGTATGAATAAATGCCTCACGAAATACCAGAGAATTAGATGTGATTTCAATTATGAATATGAGGCAAGATAACATTTATTTTAAAACACTGCAGATAACCTGACTGCCACTCACTGCTTTATCTCCCATCTTATCCAACTGAGTCACAGAGATTATTCTGACACAACAATATAAATAGGTATACGTTTACAATGCAGATACCCTCCTTAGGGCTGTGACCTATAGAAACCGCATTGCAGTCTTACACTAACTGTGTGTTTGTAAACAGGCTAGACCTTAAGGTCATTTTGAAGTGTATTCAATACAGCGTAAATGCAGTGCTGGCTTGGACCCACCCAAACACAAGTGACACTCAGTTGGTACAAAGCACGTTCACCATGCAACACAGCTATAGATCCTCCCCAGTCCTTCTCTGGTCGTGTCATGGTGACTGCAAACTGACATGCCTCTCCAACAATGAAGCTGTTTTTTCCGCCATTTTGTTAATCACCCTCTGGGCCTTCTTCAATGATTGAAATTCGAGTGAGCGTGCTTTATATGCTTTTTCCCCTCCCTCTCCCTGTCTGTTTGTATTGTCTCGTCGAAAATTGCAATCTTTCTGGTGAAAACACATAATTGTCAGCGGATGAGTTGTGTCTGTGTTCACAATGCCAGCTCTTTTGTGTGTTTTCCATAGCAACTGTCTTCATTGCCAGGATGTGACAAAACAAATATCTTTTGAAAGAGAAGAAAAAGATTCTTCTCTAACATGGAGGGACAATGACTGCTTCAGGCTATCGCCCCTATCTTCTCTATATTTCAAACTCAAAGATCATAGATTTGAAAGCCCCTTTCAAAGTAATGAACTCACCACACACCACCAAGTTTACAAAATCCTACTAAAATGGAGATAATATTTCATGAGGGTATTTTAATTGTCCACATTGAATTGCCACAAGCAAAGTGTGGATACTGTTTTACATTTTACACCTTTTTTCTTGTACATTTTTTTGGGGAGTGGTTCCAACAACAAGAAATTATTGTTGAATCGTCCGGTTTGATGATTGCTAAAATCATTGCATACGGCCATTTTCATACACCAGTAATTTTGTTTCTTGTTTGTTTAATATTTGTTGATTTCATGTCACACATGAACATTACTTTAACCCATTTCAAGTCATTACATGGTTAGTGGTTAATGAAGTGTTATTAATTAATGTTAACTGAAGTTTTTTCTATCCTCAAAGAACCTGTCCCAGACACACATGCTCATCGACCTCATCCAGGAAGTAAAGGAGAAAGGATACAAACTGAAGATCTGTCCCCCTGCAGAGATCAATCTGGTACAGTCTGCTATGGTTTATTCTCCTCTTCTCAACGGTCAATCTTCACTAAAACCAAACAGATAGGATAAATCCTAATTACACTGCTATGAAATTATCATTCTATTTCGCGCTATCCATCATATTTGCTGCATTAATCAAATTAACTATACCTGACACAGACCAGAAATGAAAAAAGGAATAAGTTACCTTTAAAGTTGTTGCAATAAAGTACATTCTTTTGTAGTTTTATTATCTGTTGTACACTAGATTGAAAACATATTTTAGGAAGTAAAATTCAAACCCTTGTATAAACATCCAAGAAGACTGTTTTATTATTATAAAACATATATAAAGAAGGGTCCACTGCCTCTTCATTTTTAGCTTTTTGACTGATGGTAGGGGGCTTTGATGAATTGGGCTGTCAGTTTTCCTTCCACTTTATGCAGGCTCAAGTTTGTTTTAATCTTTTTTTTCCTTTTCAACAAAAACGATGCATACTGTTTCACTCACCTGTAAAACAACTAAAGTATTGCTTTGTTCGCCGTATTATTCAGATCCTTTTTCAAAATGAATGTAATATATGTTAATTTTGTCTCAATGTCTTTCAGAGTCCACTGACCATAACGATGTCCAGTCCTGAGCCCCTGACAGCAGCCATGTTTGTCTTCCTCCAGAGCATGAAAGAGACAGGAAAAGGCCCAGTCAATCCTAAGATCCTCTTCAACCAGCTCTGCCAGAAGTAAGATGCAACTATTCACACTAAATGCTCTTGATCCTGTTGTCGGAAAACACGTATGCATTGAAAATGTTTTGGGGCCAGTGAAGTTATCAAGACTGTGCCATAAATGTTAGTTTTGGAATCCCCCATCATTAAAACAACAAAACCCTCCACAATCATCTGCTCTAACCCAGACCCAGGTAGCACTTGGCCCCAGCTGAATCCATTTCATGCACTCTCAGCTTAGCATACATACATAAAACATAAAATTCACTAAAAGCACTGCACCTCGGTAAATGCTTTGCAGCAGCTGGTAATTTGTAGTTTTTTCTGCTTCTTGCCAAACCGCTGTCCCACCAAGGTCTAACAGGTCATGTGTGACACACAGGAATGCAGCCCAACAGTTTTCAACTGAGAAGCTGTTCACTTTTATGACATGTGTGAGTGTTTAATTAGCCGGGTCCTTGTTTGAGCATTGTACAGTGCTGGTTGGGTTTACCCTGTGTGAGTTGGATTCGAGGCTTTAGCAGTGCAGGTGGGTGACCAGGGCATTTGATGTTGGATGATTGGATACGTCTCTGGTGTGGCTTTGACGGTACTGTGTGTGTATGTGTGTGTGTGTGTGTGTGTGTGTGTGTGCATGCGCATGCTGCCACCTCACCTGGCACTATCTCAGTGGAAACAGACATACAGGCAATTGTGCATTCAGATAGCAAGCACACACCTTTATGCACTCACTGTGTGTGATTTTAAGTAGGGCTAATCTATTCCACTGACGATTAGAACAGAAAAATGTTCCTTTAAGTCTCACCAGTAGCACCCAGTACCTAATGGCACAGTCCCAGTGATTCCAATAAGTATTCAGACACCTTCCCTTTTCACACTTAAGTCTTCATTTCTGCCCATCAACACTTAACCTTAATGAATAAGTGAAAACATTTTTGCAAATTTATTACAAATCAAAAATCTGTCATTAATCAATAGCATTTAGTCACTTAATTTTGTATTTCTCAGAAGCACAATAACAGCTGGTACAAGTGGATTTGGACAGTTTATCCCATTTCTCTTGGTAGCCCATTTAAATTATTTTAAATTGTCAAGTCAGTTTATTTTGCCACAGAAGTAAAACAAGTAAGTAAAACAAGCGGGAATGGACTTGGCTGCAATTTGGACAGTCAGAGCAAGTGTAAGTGATCAGTGCTTGTACTCACTATTTTCACTTTAATCTCAAAATCTTTACTGGAGCTTCAAGCATCTAATTCAGTATCGGTTGATGAAATTCTCTTAACATATTTTGCTAATATTTAAAAGCGGTAGAATTTTTCCTTGCAATTGTAAATGGTTGAAAATAGCCTCTGATTCCAGGTTGTGGTAAAAAGAGATCATGGTGCCAACCACATTTACAAGGAGGAACTGCATATTTATTGCACATTCACAGCTTTCCTCACATGCAGAAAATGCCATACCTTCTAACATGCACAAAGTATACATGATTGCAGGCACATTCTCACCTAGCCTGAGCTCTTTCATGCTTCTCTATTGGACTCCATACATCGGCTCCTCTGCATTCAGTCAGGTCTAAAGCTTTAAACTGAAAGGACAAGGTCAAGAAGGGTTCTTGTTTACGGGGACATTTTCTTCCATTGTAGTGACTTTTATGATGGATCCTCACTTGTCACTACAACTTCTTGTCACTCCAAGAGGGTTGAGTCTGCCCTTGACCTGTAGGGACTGACAGCAGTTTCCCATTCTCTTCTGCTCCTTTACCCAGTGCTGTATTTTTGTGTTCACAAGCAGGTTAATTTAGCTTTTTTGGATTAGGTCAGGGCCAGTTTAAGTGTTTATGTGCAGGGCACACTGAGTCCAGTTTTGTGTTTTTGTATGCACATGTGCACATGCATTTGACCTCAACCAACTGAATATTCTACAGCCTGCCTCTTTTCCCTCATTCTGCCAGCAGAAGTGGTCTGGTCTGTGCTTGGACAACTGCCAAGCTATGTGGGTAGGATGGTCAGCACCACACACTGTATCTGGTGCCAGGGAGGGTCCCAGCTTGTACCCAGACCTTGTTTAACCACAAAGCTAGTCTAGGAAGGTGACATTTAATTAAAGCTAAAATATTTTCTATTCGGGTCTGGGGACCTGGAGTCTAAGGTATGTTAGAGACAGAGTCATGTATCCCTGTATATTGCTTTTGTTCACCTGAAGCATTAAAATGTATTATGTATGCAAGTTACAAGTTGTTGTTGTTGTTAGTCTATTTTGATGTACCCTGTACATATCTGATACATAAGTTGGACAAAAAGGCCACACAATGGCATTCATCTACACCTGCTTCTCTCAAGGGCTGATTGAATTTTCAGGACGGCCACTGGATACTTTTTTTTTTTTTTTCCCTTCTATCCAAGTGCTGTGTATAAATGTCCACATACCCAGATCTTTCAAATATTGTTCAAAAGCCTTTATCAGAAGCCTTACATCCCTGATAGAAATAGCAGAGAACAACAATGAATTCCATCTTGTGCTCTGGCATCCAGAACACAGGCACACACCTACATGAACACACACAAAGAGGCAGGGATGGGATGCTGGTCTGCTCAGGAAGAAGACCTCTTTCAGGTTGAAGAAAAGAAGCAAATACACAATATTACATAGTTGGTTAAAAAATGTCACAAATATTTGCTTGTGCACATATGCTGAGCTGAGAGCTGCAGTCTTTGCATTCTAACTTTACAGTTTGAGTCTATTCACTTAGTTCCACCTTTGAATGTAAGAAGCTGGTGATTAAGCCTGTTTTAAGGCTGGTATTACATGGTTCATTGCTTGTGACACTGTTAGTATTGTCTAGAAGTTAACTTGGTAAAGTCAATGTAAGTCATTTCTTTCAGTTATAAAAAACCTCACATGTGGAGGGTTGTGTAGAAGCAAAGGTGGTAGATTGTTGTTTTCACTTTGAAAACTGAAAATGTATAATTTGCAGTAAAGGACAATACAAATGCTAAAAAGAGCTTGACTCCTCTAAAAGAGAGTCACTTTTTTAAAGTCCTTTCTAATTTGTTTTAAGCTTTTACAGTTTACATGGAGAAGGTTTGTGTTCTCACACCACAAACCATTTTTTTTGTTTTGTTTTTTTGTCAATCACAGGTGATACAATTGATGCAAGCTAACTCAAACTGAAGACTTGAAATTACAATCTTCATATGTCAAAGCTGTATGATTTTTATCTTCTGAGATACAGTCCAGCTTAGTCCAATCACTCATCACGTCCAAGTTATAATTACCGTTGGCTGTTTTTAGTTTTGGTAAATATAAATTATATTTTAGTCTAATCAGCAAGTACATTATGAAAATTTAGCAAAAAAAAACTGTTTTGTGTTATTTTAGACTAATATTCTTCTTATATTGATTTAAACTAAACAAATGTGACTTACTTTGAATACACGTCTTTTTTTCATATGAGCATTTGGACTAAATCAGATACTGCAAAGGACTTAGATATTTTGTCTGCATGTTGTTGGTTGTTACTTTTCTGTTTTTATGTCTATATGTGAGTAAATGCCGGATGATTTATTTTCTGAACTGTGAGTATTTGGTGTGTGTGTGTGTGTGTGTGTGTGTGTGTGTGTGTGTGTGTGTGTGTGTTTGGGGGGAGCTTGTGTGGCCTTGTGTCTGGTACTAACTCATCCGGCTATTAATTGTGTTAGCATCGCAGCTGTTTGCATTGGCCAGATTGAGAGCAGTGCTACAGGGCCCTTCTGCTTCTCTCCACTGGGATAAGCTTCCAGACCTCCCCATTCCCGGTGATCCCAACCAAGCTTTTCATTTTTTTCTGTATCATTCTGCATCTGTTTCTCGCTCTTTTTCTGTCTCTGATCTGTCTCATTCTGTGTTGCTTCATATTTTGCTGTGTGTGTTTGTGTCTCTTGGGAGATTGACATACTACTTAGCGAAACAACAGGGAGACATTCTTTCACACGCTGTTCATTTTTTTTAAAGCTGCTGAATAAATGACATATGTACCCCCCCAATCCCTATCCCCATCTCTATATCCAGCCCCCTCTCCATGTGACTGCACAAAAAGAGCAAAATATTGTAATTTTGATAGGTTGAGTTTGGAGTCTTCCAGACCTCTTGGTTATGACCTGTACTGAGGCAGGTGGCTGGCCATCCCTCCCCCAACCTTGGAAATCCACTCTTGGGCCACATGGCAATGGTTTTTATAGAGATTAATAATTTTTAATGAATTGTGAATTGCATTAATTGGATAGAGAACACTGTGGGTTTGTAGTTTGTTTTGTTTGTTTGTTTTTTCAGTTTGTTCAGCAATGTTATTACAGCATTATTAAGCATTATTAATAATAATTGTTGGCTGGAGTTCCATTAAAAAAGGCAGATCCGCTGTGGTGACCCTGAAGACATGGGATAAGCCGAAAGGACAAATACACACACAAAAAAGTACCCAAAGAAAGTTGTTTTCGTTTTGTTTTTTAAATTTTATTTATTTTTGTAAAGTAACATAAAATCTTAATATTGGACCATCATTTGCTAAGGAACCTCTTATGAGAAGTGTTTAGTGTTAGAAAAAGGGTCTCTTCACACTTCTACTAAACCCTCTATCATTTAACATCCTCAGCGTTCGTTAGAGATCTGGCCTCACGCTGTGTGTCCTGTCTGTCAGACCAACCTGTCCTGTGGTTTTGTGGTGGGCTCAATCCAACAGGTTGTGTTGGCTCTAGCCTTTTCTCCCCATCTGCCCCTCGCATCTGTCTTTACATCTGTTTAACCATAGATGGCCAGGACACGGACCCAAGGAGAACTTCTCCTCTAACTGCTCTGTCATAAATGCCCAGGATGGATGTTCCACCCTGCTTTGCCAAAAGAAATTGTCAGAGAAAGTCAAGGAAATAAATAAACTTAAAGGCAGGACAGCAGATCTGTGGTTTGAATACATAATCTTTATTTCTGTTCAGGCAATTCTAGCATGTAATAGACCCATGTTTTTTTTTTTTTTTTTGGATTGTATTTTTTTTTTAAATTACTTATTATTCCTTAAAATTAGTAGTATTATCACTAACAGCAGGGGTAAATGATCAATATATCTGTCAAAAAGTAATCTGAAGTTAGTGCTGTAAAGAAGGAACATTATTGTATCATCATAACATATTTGATCCCTTTATGGATGTTTATCAAGGTGTACATTGTTAACATATTGAAAATATGTGCGTACACATAAAAAAGTGAGGTTGTTTGTTTGAATGAGGAAATGCTTGATTTTAATTATGAACTGATGTGTTGTACCTGATGTTGTGAATGGATGAGCAACTTTTTGTGTGTCTGTGATCATAGACAATCAAAGTTATTTTTTGTTATACAGTGTTGATGTAATGCAGTAAAATACTGAAGAAGTAGAATGTTGTACTCTGTTACTCAGCTGAAGATTTAAGGGTGTTCTAAATAATTTTTAAACCTTACACAGTCAGATTCTTTTTCTTCTCTTTTCACACTCATCTGTCTTTTGAGTATTCAAAACTTTCATCTTGTGTTTACGTTTTATTTCCAGAGCCCCACGTTTCAAGGGCTACCAGCAACAAGACAGCCAGGAGCTTCTACACTACCTACTGGACTCCATACGAGTAGAAGAAACTAAAGTGAGCTTATCACGTGTACATATACAATCTGCTTTTATTTCTTATCTTTTAATACAATACATTTCTTAGAAGTCTTTTTCAAAGTTACCTAACTACCTACCTTTTCATAACAGATTCTCAAAAATTGCACAAACTGCTGTTGTAAAATAAAAAAAATTTTTGTAAAATTTGACACAACAAAACTGAGGGACTGGACGTATAGAATTATTATAATATTATAAAAATTTAATCAAATTACAAATGTTGAGGTAGTCCATGGTTACTGCCATGGTTATCAAAAGCTGCTCCAGATGACTGGAAAATGTATTGATGTGCACCTTGAACCGCACTTAACAATTCATTATCATGTAAAGTTACATGCCTATGTGTTTAGGATGGCTGGTGCTTTCTTTCTTTTTTCTTTTTTTTTTTTTGTGATTTAACCTTACGGTCTTTTTTTGGCAAGTACAGAGAGCCCCCACCATCCAGTCCTTCACAGGAGACCACCCAACAGCCCTTTGCAGGGCTTTGCTTGCCCCCATTGCCCCACCTGTGGCTGCGTATACCAAGGAGTAGAAGTTAGCGGGTGTGTTTAGTGGTCAGCCTCGGGCCTAGGAGGGGCTGCTGGCTAGGCTCCCCTGCTCCCATTTAAACTTGTGAACATTGACAGTTGTGCCACTTAGGGGACTTGCAAGTGGCACGACCAGCATCATTGTGTGATTTTGGGAAACCCACAGCTGCTGAATGGGCTCCAGGGCCGTCCCATTGTGCTCGAGGGTCACCCACAGCCCCCTCCTATACACACATACACACACTCATCAGCCCGTCTCCCAATCCAATCAACGAGGTAAATAGGGAGGGGTTAGTCTCCTCTATTCATTCACTCAGAAACTCATTTCTACGCCCAAGCACACTCTGGCATTTTAGGCTGCATTTATGCATGTATTTTTAAGTACTTCTCCATTGTAATATTCCACTCCATTCATTACTTTAATCAAGATCTAATATATTTTTAAAGTATGATTAATGAAGCTTCTACTGGGCAAACATGACAGACACTTTTTCCAAGCCAGCGGCAGTTTATCCATTACTTACAAACCTGAAAAAGACAGATACTTGATAGCTATGTTTGAAGTAACACTGAAATACAGTAGAAGTAATACACACAGGACAGTGTGTGTGAGTATATGCGTGCCAGACAGCGACTGGTATTTTTGCAGTGGGTGGCAACAACCTTCTAAGGGCTTAAGTGGTTGTGTTGATTGGCCATTAGTATCAGAGATCTAAATATGTTAATTTGGCCCCAGTCAGTTATCACCAATTAGCTGAGATGGTAGGTTTTACTCTCTCAGGGCATCGACTGTCCTTCTTTGCCCTGTCTTCATTTTAATTTTTCACCCCTGCACCCTTGTACCAGCAACCTTTCCCTACCCCAACCCCCAACCCCCATCCCACAACCTCCCATCCCACAACCAATCTCTAGTGGGACAGTGCACAATGCTCCTTTAGGGAGGGAGAGAGCGTTGTGTGGGGGTTACTGGTAATTAATTAGTCGGAGAGCTTTAGCCTGGTTTGATGGCTCACTGAGTTGGGTGCAGACTGGCCCGGCTAGGATTAACAGGGCTTTTTGACCTAAATAGCCAGTCCAGTGCGTGGGTCCTAGGACAATGAGGACTGAATGACTGGTCTGGACTGCCGACACAGACCCTGGCCAATTATCTATTGATTGGTGCTTTTGCTGTGACTGTGTGTCTTCACAGTTCTCTCACCAACACCCTCGCTGACCATGTCACCTTCAATAAGATGGCCCTTTGAAGACGTTCTACACACAAATATGCACAGTTCATAATGAGTATTACATGTTAATGTATTTAGACAAGCACAATAATTGTTTTACACTAATGATTGTGATAATAGGTGTATCTGTCAAGTTCAGATATAGGCTAGACTGTGATATGTCAGTAATGGCTGTGAATAGAGGATTCAAGAAAAATATACAACTATCTAATTTATGCCGTTATTTTGCATTAATAAATAGCAATTAAACTCTCAATTGTTAAAATATTATGTGTTTATTCTTTTAAGAGGGTGAAAGCGGGCATTCTGAAGGCATTCAACAATCCCACAGAGAAGACGGCAGACGAGGAGACGAAACGCCAAGTTAAAGGTTTACAAATGTGTGGTGTACTACACAGATGGCCAAGATCAATAGTCCCATCTTGTGGCAGTAAATGGAAATACAGAGGATGAGTGGATGTAGGAGAAAGAAATGAGAGTAGTATATTTTTCTAAGATGAAACTTGTAATTGGTTAATATAAGCCTGTCACCATTTGTAGTCCATGTTTCGGTTATCACTCTGAAACCATGTTTAACCTGGGGTTAATGGAGAGATAACAGTCAAAATAGTGTTTAGTGGAGTACATGACAACTGAATAGTAGTTATATTATAGTATTTTTAGTTCAACCTATTTTTAGTATTTAAAAAGTATTGACAAATGTTCACAGAAATTCTTTCTTTTCCACCAGCATACGGAAAGGAAGGTGTGAAGATGAACTTTGTTGATCGTATCTTTGTAGGCGAGCTGACAAACACAATTATGTGTGAAGAGTGTGAGCATGTAAGTTTCTCTCTTGGTAAACTATAACAAATATTCTGGATAGTGTAAACCAGTCAGAGATGGCTCAGTGCTTTGTCTTTAATGGAAATTTTAGTAATTTCTTTTTCTTCTTTTTTTTTCAACCAACCCTATAATCTGAACAGAACTAAGGTTTTTTTTATAAATGAGTAACATAGTTGAGTTTTTTATTTTTATTTTGCTGCTGCTTTAAGTTATTTCTGAAGGAAGCACAACAGACAACACTGCTATTCTCTATTACAGCAATAAATTGTCAGATATTTGTCACTCAGCTGAAGGAAAGATAACCACCATTAATTTTTCATTGCTATACATACCTTTACACATAGGGAAAATTTCTCCCTTTGATAGCAACAGAAATCTAAGAAAATAAGTCCAAGGAAATAGAAGCCAACAGGGAAAAAAGACAACACAAACACTTCAAGGACCAGCTCAAACACCAACTATCTGCAGCTGGCATTTGCAATAAAATGTGGTAGCTCACAGTTGTTAACAAAGTGAATGCCACAATGCAAACCAAAAAGGACCTTGAAGGTAGAGAGCACCAGGTGTGTAGCTGCAGGGGAAAAAACAGAAAAACAGCCACTTTTAATCTCTTGTCTTGCTGAAAATCGGTGGCAGAAGTTTACTGTTTACAGCTGGCTGTGACTTTTGACTAATAAGGAAGCTGGTAAATGCATATGCTAATATTTGTCTTTCAGATCTCCACAGTGAAAGAGGCTTTCATAGACATCTCTTTACCCATCATAGAGGAGAGGGTAGGCTGTTACGATGGTTCATAAGAAAACCTGTGTGTAAATATTGTAGAGGATTAATACTTTGACACAGAATGAGTAAGTTAATGACTAGATACTACAATTTAGACTTGTTTACATGTCTCATTCATTTTAGTAGATGATGTTAGCCAGAACTTATTAGCCTGTATTCACATTTTCTTTGTGCTAAAACAACCCAAGAGGCTGCATGGGTTGGGTTGTAGAGTTTGGTGTGCCAGAGAGACTGTGTGAATGTGGCCGTATGCTTTCACTGACCGTGCTTTTGCTTATGGTCATGCTCAGATATCGAAACCATCCAACCCTAGTAGGTTGGGGAAGGGCGCGAGGGAGCAGGACACACACATGACTCACAATGACCAGGTTTTTTCTGCAGCACACTCCGTCAACCGAAACACCAGAAAGCTGAGTGGACAGGTGAGGTTTTTTACAGTATGTGTCCAAATGTATTGGCTTCCTCTTTATAATCTCAAATAGTAATTCTCTTATAGATCTTATAGTTTGTTTTTTTTCTTTTTTTATTTATTTTTTCACAGTTTAAATATATTTGTGTGTGCAATGGTGCTTTATTAGCTGGTCTAAAGTGTATATAGTTACTAAATTTGACATTTCATTGCTTAAATATTTCATGTGTCACATCCAGTTTACATTCATCTTACTGTGTGTCACCACTGGGCCAGTGCAACTTTTGAAATGAACCCAAATTGCTTTTGACCATTAAGTGGACACGTCTTTGGAAAAGGATTCAGTCTGTTTTTCTTTCCACTAGAAGCAGCAAAGCAGGAGGTCATCAAGCTCCATAGAAGAAAAGGGAGCAGGCTGCGGAGCAGAGCGACCAGACGAGGAGGGGGTAGCTGGTGGATCAGGCCGTAGTATCTTAGGGTGTAAGATGACCGCTGCCAGCAGCCTTTCAGATGGTAGTGAAAGAGACTCAGTTGCTCAGGACAGCAGTAATGATGCTGACAGTGAGGCCTCAGAGAGTGAGTGGGCTCCACGCACCTCCTCTTCTATCCATGGGCATATGTCCACTCCATCATCCACTTCCACCCTTACTCCATCCCCTACCCCCCTCTCCACCTCCTCCCCCTCGTCATCATCCTTAATGAGGCAAAGTGGCGCCGTAGAGCAGCTAGTTACTGCTGTGTCTAAGGTCAACCTGGGTTTCACATCGAGGGACTGCTCCCCTTCCACACACTGTTCTCCAGAGGAGCTGGGAGAAACACAGTCACGGGATAACCTCCATCCACCCTACCAAGGGGCCTTCCAGGTGCTGTCCCACAGTTACACACCGAGCTCCAAGGAGTGCTCCATCCAGTCCTGCCTCCACCAGTTCACTTCTGTGGAACTCCTAATGGGCAACAACAAGCTGCTGTGTGAGAGCTGCACTGAACGCAGACAGAAGCAGCTGCGCAAGATTAGCTCAATAGGTAAGACAAAACATTTAGAGCCAGAGTGTTGTTTACCTGTGAATAAATAGTAGAATTAAGAAATCTTAGCTGTTCATTTTTTTTACTGGTCAAGCTGTTCCCATGATCTTGAAATGATTATCTGTTCATTTCTGTGTTTTCTTTAAATCTCTGCATGTGCTGTGTTGTTTGCATAGATAAGAAGGTGGAGAAGATTTACACCAGTGCCAGGAAGCAAATGCTGATATCCTCGTTGCCTCCTGTCATCACATTGCATCTTAAACGCTTCCACCAGGTTTAAAGCTTTGCACATTAATTTTCAATTTAGCACATATTTTTTATTTAATTCAGTGTATATTTACATATTCTAAAGTGATAATACGAGGGTTGCATTTGAGTCTACACGCCAAATGTTAAAACACGGTATTTTTGTATTTTAAGGCAGGGATGAACTTGCGAAAGGTGAACCGCCATGTTGATTTTCCTCTGATATTGGATCTGGCTCCATTTTGTTCAGGTTCCTGCAAGGTATTAGGAAACCAAGCCACAGTAAATACCTTTGTGTTCCCTTACATTGGTAGTATTTGTTCTGTGTCAAACTTGTGATGGGTCATTAAACCCACTTTAGAATTTCTGTACTTTTGCATACTAAAGGTTTCAGTTTATAATAGATGTATTTGGTTATTTCATATTTTTACTTACTAATCGTGTTTCTCTCTTCTGCTAGAATCTGACAGCCGAAGAGCCCGTCCTCTTCAGTCTGTATGGAATTGTTGAACACAGCGGCTCAATGCGGGGGGGACACTATGCTGCATATGTAAAAGTACGCCCTCCCCAGAGGAAAAAAGAACAGCACCAAAGGAACCTGTCAGGTTAGGTTTAGCACTTTTGAACTCTTTTTTTTTCAAGAGGTTATTTCTGCTCGTTTATGTGCATTTCCTGAAAGCAGTCAGGATTTGTGCAGCAAAGTCCATATTCCTGATCATTTCAAAAAATTCTCTATAAGGGGAAAGATGAATAGAGCTTTTTGTATAGACTGTATAGACTCGTGTTTAATTTTTTCTTCTTCTCTAGCAATGTCTTTAACAAGGAGAAGTTGTCCTTGCTGCTAACATGTAAAAAACCTGCCAATATTGTAATTGGTTGGAGATGACACAGAGGTCAAACATGTCTTTATAATGACTGCTGACAAAAGGATGGACGGGCAGGACGTTCAGATACACAGCAAATTAGCAGTGAACATAGCAAAACACAAAGCAGCTAAATAAAGTTATATTTGTACTAAATTTAATGTTACACGGAAGTGGAATCTAATGTTAAAGTAGTAAACTATTGGGGGGGAAAAAAAATAGAAAATTTTAAGTTAAGAAAGATTTTTAACCTATTTTCTTGGGGCCAGCACATACACTAGCAGCCTCTACGCTGGCTTCTCCACAGCCAGAAGGGATGCAACTTGACTACAACTCTAGGTAATCTTCTGACATTAAGAAGCTAAGACAAATGCTACATGCTACTCTGGCCAATGATGCCCTTCTTTTGAAAAAAACATAATTTGTTTTAGATTAAGGCAAGCAAAATACCAAATAAGTAACCGCCATGCAAATGCACTTTTGTGCCCTGTGATATTGACACTCTTCTGTGTTTTTCAGGTGTGAGGGAGGCCAGCAGCAGCTCCCAGGGTCAGTGGGTGTACGTCAGTGATACCACAGTTCAAACTGTACCAGAGTCACGGGTACTCAACTCTCAGGCATACCTTCTCTTCTACGAGGAAATGCTCTAATGGTTCTTATAGTATTTTCCCTCTGTTGCGCTTTGTATTGATTTTTTGTTTTGTTTTGTTTTGTTTTGTTTTGACTTTTTGGTACAGTATGAACAGCTTATCTTATAGTATCTGAGTGGGTGGGTGAAAGAAAATGGAAAGGACTTCAATCTACACTCACTCACCTTACATTGTTCGAGAAGTGAGACCAATGTCATTCCAGTACAAATTCGCAACTAAAACTGAAACTTCTTAAAACATCTGATATATATAAAAGATAAACTTATATTATTTCATTTCTGCTTTGACATTGCTCTGATTTTTATTCATGATTCCTATTGTAAAAATCCTTAAAAGGTCAGGAAAAAAGACTATTATGGAGCCTAGACTGAGATAAATTTCTTTTCTGTCACAATCATGTGTCAGAGATATAAAATGCATGGAGTTTGTTACAGTATTTAACAGGAAATAAGCAGAACTATCGCATGCTCAACTATGCTCAGCACTGACTATTTGATGTCAAAAGTGCGTCTGTGTGTGTGTGTGTGTGTGCAAGCGCACGCATGCACAAACATGTGACTGAATGAAAGAATGAGAGACAAGAGAATGTAGTTTTAAGGTGCTATGTGTAGAATTGAATATCAGAATATGCCAGATACATTTTACATAGTTATTATAATTAATATAAAAACTCAGGACCATCATAATGAAAATGTTCTTTTCTTAGGTTGTGTGTCTCTGTCTTAATTTGATGAGAAATGTGCTTAACTTTCTTTGGCAGTTGCAGATCATGGATAGTAAGAAACGGAAATATAAATTCAGGCATGTTTGCTCTCTTTAACTAAAGAGCATGGAGACAAGGAGCAACATATGCTGTGACAGAATTTATACAAAATACATTGTACATTTGAGAAACTCAAGCGTGAATAATGCAATTGGTGTCGTATACAGTAATAGCTTGTAAATGTCTCAGCCTTAGACCTACTCATGTATGGTGATATTAATGAAGCTGTTACATCATACAATAGTTTGGCACAATGATTAAAATTGCTGCACATAGCACCTTTGAGGAGTAGCACAAGTTATTTTGCAGTCTGATTTGAATCGATTATTTTCTTACATCAGAATATATAAATGTAACATTATCATTGGATTCCATTTGCCAAAGATGGGTTTTGTAACTGCTAGTCTGAGCAGAAAATCCAAACCAAACACAAAAGGACATCATACAGTCTCTTTAGCATCTTTTCTTTTGTAGTCATCAGTGTGATTCTCGAGTATCATTGCACAAATCAACATACTCGACGTTTATCAGACCAACAAAGCACCTTGTCTGCCTTCGTTGTGGTTCAGCTTTACTGTAACTGTGCAGGCACACACACAAACCCATCAAGATGATAATATCAGATAATTTGATCATAAAGTTGAGCATTAAATATTTTGAAAACTTAAAGGCTTTCAAGCCTTACTAGATAAATCTTTGCTGTAATGTGCATGGGTTCATGTTCTGATGAATGTATTGCCTATTCTTGAAATATCTGTCAAATGAGCTCTTCATCTTTTTCTAGAAAATATTTTAGATGAAAGCATTTTCTTGCTTGTTGGTCATTTTCCAAACCAGTAGATAGGAAACAGGTTTAATATGTATGCATTAGAATATAGAGGTTTATCATTTTTCTCTTGAAACCAGGACGAATGCAGTGCCTGTGCTTCAGGTTTAAGAAACCTGTGCATGGTGATGGAAAAAAATAGATATGCAAAGAAAGATGTGTGGTATATTTATGTACAGTATGACTTACTGTAAGTAAAAATGCTAGATTTAAAAAAAAGAATATACAAAATTATGGTGCTTCAGGTTTGCAGGGTTTTTCCTCAAAGCAGAATTGTTTCCAGAAGATTACATGTAATTTCAGTTTTGAAATAATAGACATTCAGAATGAGTATATCCACTTATTGTATCAAAATAAATCTAATTTATGAACTGAACATTCTACAGGGCTCATCTATCCATGATTTTTAGCTTGTCTTGTACAACAGAATTTATTTATTTATGCATGTTATTTGTTTTTGGTCTGATGTGATTTTGTTTTTACTCTAAGTGAAATGTTGTCCACCATTTCTCTGTGCTGTCATTGTGTGTCCCATGGTGCCATATTCAACCCCTCTTTGTTGCTGATCGGCCCTGACTGGTGCAAAGCTGCACTGCTTCAGAACATGTCGCAAACTGGTGAAGAGGAGGTGGGTGTGGAATCGGGAAAAGGGCGACGTCCAAAAAGATTGCTTTGCATGTCCTCCTGTCCCCACACGCTGTGACATTCAAGACATGTTGCTGGAACATTAAAACAGGTTGTCAAGCCGCCACCAACTTGACAAAAGAACAAATGTTTTCTGAAATGTATTTGTCTATTTTTAAAGTGAGGTTCGGGAGGGGGTTGGCTTCTGGCTCATGGACGTGCTGCTAATGGTTTTGACATGATTTAATCTCACTTAATGAAAGGCACCCTCCCCCTATTTGAGACAGTTGCACAAAACTAATAAAGTGAGAGGGAATCTACCAGCAGTGGAGGCAAAATGTTACTGCTCTCACCATGCGCTAAACTGTCACACTCACCCTCACCTACCATAGCTTAATGCCACATCCCACATAGCCTACAGTACATGCATTATTACAACACAGTAAACACATTTTCTTATACAAACTCATTTGGACATGTGCCTTGGGCTTTTCTTTTCTCAGCATCTAGACGTCACAACTCCTTGTTAACCACATAGCACTTGATGGAGCACAGAACAACACCTGCACATAAGCCTTTCTTACAACCGAGTGTGTTAAATACATTTAGCAAAAGGCCGACAGTCTAGGAGCTACAAAGCACCTGCACACTAGGCATTTCCCCCAACACTGTAATCA
Organism: Channa argus; assembly: GCF_033026475.1. Lineage (NCBI taxonomy): Eukaryota > Metazoa > Chordata > Actinopteri > Anabantiformes > Channidae > Channa > Channa argus. Next base: position 21,245,639 of record NC_090203.1, read on the forward strand.
CGTGCTAATAGACTGCTTAATTTTGAACTTTGCTATAGAAATACAGGAATGACACCAACATTATCACATGTCTAGGTTAAATTAATTCATATTCACCTCTCAAAGTGGACATCTGCCTTATGACATCAGAACCTCAGGGGTCCTTCAGGACCTGGGAATGGCAGCTAGATAAAATGGTGACAAAATAATCTTGCAGCCATGTTTTGTTTAGCACTCTTTTGTCAAAATGAGCTGCATTTTTGTTGTTTCCCAGTAGTTAGGAGCTGGGTTGGGGTTCTGTGGTTGCTGTGTCTTGAGAGGTTGGGTAAATCACGAAGTGTATGTATAAGTGTAACAATGATTTCATCAATGGCATCACATATTGGCATTTTAATGTTTTGCCTTTGACGCTTGCCTGGTCAGTTGTTTGTTTTGCAGCTATTGGAGCCACTGAGGTGGCAGGTTTGTTTGCTCTGCTCCACCAGCGGCTCAGTCATCAGCAGTTATCTAAAAGATAAGTGTTCTCCTGAAGCCTTAAAAGTCAGGCCAGCTATATGTAATCTAAACAGCATACAGGAGATCAGACTTTTGTTTGTTCAAGTACAAAACACAATTTATGAAACTTCAACTGTTGAAAACTAAAGCTAGTCTTACGTGAGATTTCTAGAAGTTGATGTGTAGTACGATCTGCAGAGCCTGTATTTTTCAAATAACACAACTGAAGGTAAAATTGTAAATCAATATTGCTCATAACCTAACTCGAGTAAAAAAAACAATATTAAATCACAGAACCTTATGGGTCTGCTTCTATTAGTCAAAAACATGTTATTATGGTACATATTTCTTACTTTTAGCTATAATAGATGGATGTGCTAACACACACTCTTAGCAACATAATCATTGACTTCAGGCAAGATTCATTTGTTGGATCGGAAAAGGCAAAAATTAGCTGGTGGGCTCTTCATAACCCCCACTGATCGTGGATTGTTACACTGGATCACTGCACCACTGAAACTGATATGTTAGTATGTTTTTCCAAGAACAGATTTGGCAAATAACAGTAGTTATTATAGTAGGTTTTAAAATAAACTTCTACATCACAGACCTTCATGCAGATGTAATAAAGCAGTAACTCTCATGACCTAATTGTGTCAGGAGATATTATGTGTTACTTTTTCATATTTGCACTTTCAAAAACACAGTTACAATTATTCGAAACATTGCAGTTCAAATTACACAAACATCCAAAACATTACTCAAGAGCTTATATTAGTGGAGTTTGTGAGAGGTTGTAATTGCCTGCATTTTTATTAATAAATCGTTTATGAGAAAAAATTTCAGACATTTAAGTAATTATTAAATCAAATAAATACAATTAAATTGGAAGAATGGGCAAATGTACTATTTCAGGTGAGGATATAGTACAATCTACTGTCTACTGCTGACAGAGCTGTGTGTTGCTTTGCTTGTCACATTTATGGTCACTGATTGATTTATGAACCTATGTTACGATCTTTATTTGATTTTGCACATTTAAAAAAAAAATTTTTTTTAATTCACATGTCTTTTGCTGACACGCTCTATATGTTTAACATATACAATAAAAACAGGATAAAACAACATTTTGATATAGACAAAAATAAATGTAGATAAAGAACAGCTTCACCTTTCTACTGAATTTGCAAATTTCCAAACAATCTTCCAAGTAGCGACACTAGTTCTAAAAGGCGGCCAACGTCAATCAAGTATTAAGCGCGTGTAGCCTGAGTTGAAACATTTCCGACAGCCTCTGAAAGCAGCAGTATAGCCTCAGTTAACGCTTCCTCCAAGAGACTCTCATCATTTGCAGCCATTTTGATTTGGATTCGCAACATCGGAGAGAAACTGTTTGGGAAAGGTGGGGATTATGTTACTCAAAACACAGCGCCGATATAAGTTTCCTTAGCCTCCCTTTGTTATGGAATGCAATTTATTTTCACAAACACTTTTGATCACCCGGCAAGATAATGGTGCGGCCGTCTGTTAGCCTTTATTTTGTAACATAGCTAACCTTAGCTCACGTTAGCGTGGGTGAGCTTTCTTAGCTCACAAACCCACGACCAGGGGCAGCTTACTAGATTGTCTGTGCATTTATTTTAGTATGATATGTCAGTAATGCCACATTACCTCACACTACACCGATTTGCGGCCTCTATTAGCAAAGCAAATTATTTCTAACTAACTGGCGTCGCTAACATTAAGCTAGCCGGTGAGCTTGGAGTAACGCTAGCACTTAGATGGGAGCAAATTGTGCATTATTTTTTATTTTTTTGGCTTTCGCCAAAAGCCATGTGTAATGTTAGAGCACATAGACTGCTGCAGCACTTAGCTTGTCAGCAAAAGAGATGCTGCGGGCGCATACCAAATCTAAGTATTACTGGGCTGGTAATTTCAGGTTTGTGAGTGATGTGGGACCAGGGAGGACAGCCATGGCCGCAGTGGCCTCTGAGCCAGCAGCAGTGGATGCAGTCTTTCCAGCACCAGCACGATCCAGGTCAGTGAGTGATGCATCACATTTTCATTGTGCTTTGCATATTTCAAACAGACACTATAAGTGTATCCCTCTTCCTATGCTTGTACCTTTTTAAAATCTTTGGGTTCAATTTTTTGGCTTTGTGCAGGTCAAGTGGACTGGGCTGCTCTAGCACAAGCTTGGATAGCCCAGAAGGAGTCCACGGGGGCAGATCAGCAGAACATTCAGCCCAATGGCCAGGACATCCCAGGTCTTGAACCTGTTGGACAGGGCAATCACAGTGCTTTCCAGGGTGACCCAGGATTTGGCAGAATGTGGCAGCCAGGTAGACCTTTCACATCAACCCTTTGAACCACAGTTGTAGGATGTTTTTATTTTGCTGCACTATTCTTTTCTTTAAAATTTTTGGTACTGAAATAACTCAGTACATTTAATACTGTTATTATTAATACCAAGTTATTATTGTTAAATAAGAGACACATTTTTATTGTTGATGGCATATTATGGTATTTCCAGCATAGACACTTGAGGCTGTTAGACTGTGACTAACCAAGTTAGTTATTGGCCATTAGTAAATTTCCATTGGCGCTTGTCCTACACGAGGCCTGCAGCTTTGCAGCTGAATCAGCATGTTGAATCAATGTAGGTACCGTCGGAAGAATAGAGACGGAAGTTGTTTTAAACTACTTTATACAGAAAGTCAAGAGCGATATGAAAATGGTAAGCAAGCTATGCATTGTTCACAGTTTGTATTTACGTGGCCCCAGGTCTTACACTTTCTCTTTTTCCCACTCCATTGCTGCACATGCTTGTTACATTGGCTGTCCAATTGTCTTTGTGGTGTGTTCAAGTGCCACTTGTCAGTCCAGACAAAAACAGTGTTAGCAGTTGGCCTTTGCCGCTGCTAGTTCTTTGATGTTATATAGGCATTTCACAGTCCTTACATTTACTTTAAGGGCCAGGTACTTCTTCCCTATTGAGCAAACCTTGAGAATGAAAGACTGTAGAAATGTCCTAAGTGGTTAAATGTAGTTCACATACCTTGGGTTGTTGTTGACTAACAGTGTTGTTATTAACAGAATGGGGAATGCATGGCCAGCCCCCTGCTCCTCCACCTCCTGATCAGACCTGGATCCCTCCAGGGTCAGGACCGATGGATGTTGTGAACCCCAGTGAGGACAGCAACAGCCAGGACAGCGTGGAGTTCAACTCTGAAGCCCATCACGGGGTTTACCCCCAGAACAGCCATGGGTATGGGGCACAGCCCGACAGCTACGCCATGGCCCCCATGGCCATGAACCAGTTTGATTATCAGGTATGCAGATGCTACAGTAGAAATTGTTTGGGTTTTAGTGTGACAGCCACGTAACACATGAAGGAGCAATCCATTGAAACTGTGCCGGCTCCCAGCGTCTTGGTGTATCAGTCATTGCTTTCTTGATGCGGTGCAGAGGAAAGTGTTGGCTTGTTGAGGATCCAGCATGGTTTGGTAGTATTTTATTAGCTGATTTCATTGTTTTACTTTTTCTTAAGCAAACTGTAGCAGAGTCAGAGGTGATGGATGGTTCAATGTCAGCTAACATTTCTGGGGAAACAACCACACACTCAGTAAATGCCACTTTATGGCAGTAATAGCAATTCTGTATTTTTATTTATATGTCATTGTTATTCCGTTTTTGCTTTCTCTCTACAGCATGGAGCTGCTTCATCCTTCACCCCCACACCCACGGGCTTCCCCTCCCCATACTGGCAGGGTCCTCCTCAGAACAGACGTGATACCAGACCACCTGGATTCAGAGACCGGCCCAGATCCCCTATCCAGCTCCCTGTCAAGCAGGAGGTTCCAGCACCTCTTGGTGAGTGTGTTTTTTACACCTCAAAGAATGCAACTCTTCTTAATTTTTGAACTGTAGGTGTGCGTTACCATTAGAGCACAAAGCAGTTGTTGAATAACACAAATTTAATCAGCAACTGTTTCTATTGTAGGTTATTTTTCAAGCGAAGTAGCCAAACATTACCTGACTCCAGCTTTTATTTTGCAAATTTTGGTTCATCTCTATGTTTTGGGATAAAGTTTTTTGTTTCTGACTAATAATAAAATAATTAGACAGTTTGTAATTGTTCTTAAGTACTCAATGAGTTTTTACTTTTTGAACAATGTGAAAAACTCCTAAATTGAAATAAGATTAGTGCTTCCTCTGTGGTCACTCTAATGGATGCAGCAGCAGTTCTCTGGAGTTAAAACAGTAATGTAAGCTGTCACAACTTCCTTGGTGATGCCTGCGCTGTGTGTTGGCTTTGCTAGTTAACAAGTTAAAGTAATAACAGCTGCAGCAGGTAAAAACTATAGAATAAATGTTTAAAACAAGTTGTCATGTTACGCCAATCATATGATCTAAACACTTCGCCTCTTTTAATTTTTGCTAGTTGTATGCACATTTCACTATAAAGCACCCCTAATAAAAAAAATATATAATTTAGGTAATAAATAGGTAAGTAAATGGTACATTTTCAAAACTCGAGTTGATCCTAAGTTTGCCCTTCAGATGCTGTAAAAAGACGCACACTTCCTGCATGGATCCGAGAGGGCCTTGAGAAGATGGACAGAGAGAAGCAGAAGAAGCTGGAACGAGAACGAATGGAGAGGGAGCGGGCAGAAATGGCAAAGGATGATAGCAAAGAGCAGGAGGCAGATGAGGAGGGTGATGGGCCACGCATTCCCCGCAAGAGTAAATTTGTAAGCAACCCACTGGAGAAATGTTTTCCTTTTGTAAAACCGTTTACATCGTGTGTAGTTCACGACCATGAACTTTCCTAGGTCCATGTGTAAGAATTTAAGTAATGGCTCCCATATTAAAGAATGCATGCTTTGATGCCTTGTTGACTGTAATTCGGTCTTTGCTTCTGTCTACATTAGGACAGTGATGATGAAGGGAATGATGACAATGACGATAACGGAAAGACCTCTATAAAGAAGGAATTTTCTAGGCAGAGCCCATCGCCTACTGCAGAGGACAGCGAACTTGAAATGACTGAGGAGGAAAAAGAATTCCAGCTGGTTAGATTGACCTGATTTTTGCAAGTGCACTGTTGTGGTTGATCTATTTTTGTAAAATAATATTTTAAATCTGTTTCCCCCCCGCCCCCTGTTTTTAGATGATTATTACAAAAACACTTCTGACCGAGATCCTTCTCGAGGTTACTAATGAAGAAATCCTGCATGTGGCCAAAGACGCTCACCGGAAAGCTACTCGAGGTCTGTTCTTGTCTTTTCCAGTTTATGCATCATCTATGCTTGTCACCCAAGCATCATGTATATAACTAAAGAGAAACAATCATGTGCATAAACGATCTCTATTAATTAGGCTGACTTATGCCCTGTAAACTAGGGCGATAGACCAGAAAACATGGGAGTACTTCTGATATGCATTTTCTGCTAATGCATCAGAAGGAGAGAGAGGGAGCAGAGCAATGTTTATCAGAGTATCTGAAAACCTGGTTATCATGGTATAGAAGCTTCTGCAGAAAGACTTTATGGCTGTTAATGAAGTCTCAGCATTGACCTTGACTAGCACCCACTTATAGATACAAGTGACTTTCTCTATTGAAGTGACTGTGCATTAGAACAGATTGGTTCTTTCCCTCCTGTCCGACTGTTTGACTTGGATTGTGTGACAGAAGTTTGTTTGTTAACTCTCTCTCTTTTCTCTATTTTTTTAATTTTATTTTTCTCTTGTTACCAATGGCTGCGAATACTGCTTTATCTGTGACTCCCTTCTCTAGCGACTCTCTTGCCTTTGAGAAAATGGCAGTATGTGTTTTAACATGTTGTTCCTGTTGTTGATGTGAATCAAAGCTCCTGCAAAACAGCTGGCACAGTCAAGTGCACTGGCTTCTCTGACTGGTCTCAGTGAGTATCCCTTTTTCTGTCACCCGTGGGGGGGAGGAATATATTCTTAATTTTTAATGAATGGCGCAGTGTTAGTAGGAATGTGGTTCAACCTATAAACACAAGACCCAAAACCCAAATACTTCAATTTGTAAGATCAAGACAAAAGTGGCATCTTAGTGAACAATATAGGCTCAATATTGCACTTTGGTTTAAAAGCATGCTCTCAAAAACCGTATGTATAGTGACTTCTTAAGGGCTATATTTCTGTGTTAGGGGGTTATTAATGTCAAATACAAAGATGCAGAGGATGAAGGGCCTTTTAAATAGGACCCTGGGTTGGGATTGAGGGGTAACAGAAGTTGGAACCTGATTGTTAAAATTGATCTGGATCCTTTCCAACACTCAACAACCCGGGGGCTCTGTTGTGGCAGGCGGGATTGGTGACTATGGTTCAGATGAGAGTGAGGATGAGGATGACCGCAGTGTGCGAGGCTCAGAATCCTCTGACACCGATGAGGAGGAGTTACACCACCGCATACGGGAGAAGCAGGACGCTTTTCGCCGCAAAGAGCAGCAACTGCTAGAAAAACAAACACAAGAGGCTCTGCTTGCACGTGGTAAGACATAACCTTTGTATGAACGTTTGAATCGTTTCTATGAAAGGTTACATGAGGTGTTACAAATCACAACGTCGCCTAAAATTTTCTGATTTATGTAAAACTGAGTCTTTCTGTGTTTCCGCAGAAGAGATGGCAAAGGAGAGATTGAGCAGAGAAAAGGTGGAATATGATGAGGGACAAGATGAAAATCCACAGAAACAGGAAGTAAAAGAGAGGGAGTCAGAGCCCTTGGTAGAAAGACGTAGGTCCCGTAGTGAAAAGGAGGGTAGTGAGGGCAAGAATTCAGGTAGAGGGAAGGAGCGATCAGGGAGAGTTGGCAGTGATTCTCCAGCCAACGGTCACAGTAGTAGCTCCCGCTCCACTTCCAGCCACAGCAGCAGTCGTTCTTCGTCTTCGTCCTCTTCTTCCTCTGCATCTTCCCGCAGTTCCTCCCGGTCTTCCTCCCCACGAAGGAAACGAAGGCGTAGTCGCTCTTTGTCTCACAAGGCCCGGCGGCGCAGCCGCAGTCGGAGCCGCAGCCGCAGTCACAGCTCCCATAGACATCGAAGTGATCGTAGCGAGAAGGGAAGGGATCGGAGAAGGAGCAGTGCTGAGAGATCAGGCCGCCACAAAAAGGATCGCAGTGATTCAAGGGAGCGCAGGAATCGCAGGAGTAGGTCCAGATCCAGAGACAGGGACAGGGGCAGGGTCAGGGCCAGAGAGAGTCGGAGTCGCAGCAGAGACAGAGAAAAGGAAAAAGACAGGAATAAGGAGAGGAAAAGGAGCCGGGAGCGCAGGGATAGCAGTCATACTCGTAGCAGCAAACACAAGCAGAAGTCTTCCAGCAAAGATAGAGAGAGGAGGAGAGAAAGAAGTCGTAGCCATGAAAAAGACAAGAAAAAGAAGGATAAGGACAGGGAGAAAGAGTCTGATAAAAAGAGAGAAAAACCAAAGGCCAAGGAGAAGGAAAAAGGAAGCTCTGTAGTTGCTGAGGAGAATGACAAGTTAAAGAAAAGGAAAGAAAGTGACTCGTACACAAACTCTCAGAGTGACAAGTACTCCCGGCAGGATAGCAAAGGCAGCAAGAAGGGCTCCGTCAAAGCTAGCAAGAGGCGCTCAGACTCTGACTCAAGTAGATCCCCTACCCCCGAAGTTAGCAAGGAAAAGAAATCTAAGAAATCCAAACGTAGTCGCTCAAGGTCGACGGAAAAATCTCACAAGTCTGGTAAGAAGGCAAGCCGCAAACACAAGTCTAAGTCGCGATCAAGGTAGTATTCGTTCTTTTTTCCTACTCTATGTTCTCATTGTATGTCTTACTGTGATTTCTCTGGATTCTTTTTAATTCTTTTTAACCAGTATATTTTCAATAACTGAAAAAACAAAACTGAATGTTTTGAGTCTGAATGTTTTTTAAAAAATGTCAACTGCCATCACATCTGCTTAACTGTGTTAAGGCTGATGCAATAAAGGTTTTTAATGCTTCATCATGGATTTATCTGTGAAATGCAAACTTTGCATTAGTGAATTTCTAACCATCTTTATTTATTGTCCATGTTGCCTTGGTAGAACCTAGGTGTCTGTTCTTACCTGATTCCTAAATTTGAAACTGTCATCCAGAGGTGGTAGAAGTACACAAACTTAATACTCAAGTACGAGTATTTGCCTAAAAAAATGTACTCCACTACAAGTAGAAGTACCACTTTTTAAAATTTTTATTAGTCAAGTTGAAGTACAAAATTTCATGCTCTAAAATGTAGTAAATTTAAAGTGCAAAAGTCCAAGTACTCCACTAAGAAAGTTATGTATTATGTGATGCTGTTGATAACATACATTTCAAAGCCCCTAATGGTGAATGTCAAAGAAAAGTTATAGTAATTAAGAAAAAGCACTGGCCAAAGTTATTTAGAAACATGTGGAACAAAAAGAGCACAGCTGTTAATGTCCTGAAAATGTATGTATGACAGGGGTGAACCTATAATGAGTATTAATCAGTTTATATTTCCTTTTGACAATCTTTTCTGGAAAAATGTAATAACTAAAGCTGTACAATAAATGTAGAGGAGTAGAAATACAATATTTTAATCGTATCTTTGTACTTGGGTACAGTACTTGAGTATATGTACTTAATTACTTACCACCTCTGCTGTCTTCTGCCCAGAGTAAAGGTGGACAACTTAAAAGTAATGACCTGAGAATTTTGTAAATTGTAGGTTTGTTGTATAAAATTAGATTCCTGCTCTAGTCTGCATTTCTTAAATGGAGAGTATGTGCTGTATACTGTATAGATGTATACTCTGGCAGTGTGTCTGGTTGCAGAGGATTTTTTGTGCATGTTTGTATGTAGTAGTCTGTGTGACTAAATTGGTCTTTTGTGGTATTAATGTTGTGTCCATGCCTCTCTTACAGGTCAGCATCCCCCTACCGTCGTAGCAGACACTGAGGAGCACAGTTATCCTCCTGATCTGTGCACTTTACAATTTTAAATTCCATGAGTTGAACAGGCTTGTCTCATTATAGAGGCAGTTGTGTCGGTGAACCCCCACTCATACATTTTTTTTTCGTCTTTGTAAATATGTTGTTTTTAATGTGTGGCTGAAGCACAAGACATTTTGAATGGTAGGAGTTTTCATTAGTATCCATTTGCAGAGCTTAATAAGACTTGGTGGAGACAAAAACTTAAGGTGTATAATTTTAAATCATAACAGGATTAACTTTCCCCCCACAAACATTATTGTAAAATGTCAAATAAAGCTGTTTGTTCCTTCGATTGTGTCAGTGTCTTATCATATTGCATGTTGAGGATTCATACGTTCACATAGAATCACATATGAGAGCGATGACTGTCTGTGGTGTTGTAATGGTTAATGCTTTACTTGGCCAAGAACTACACAAGAAATACTTGAAGCAGGTCAGAATGACTTGTGCAATTGACATCACAGACGTCTTTGCCCCTCCCCCCCCCAAAAAAAAGACGTAAATTTAATAAAAATATTAATTAATCCATAGGTTCATTAATAGAATTCTTTACCACACTAAGATGACATGAACTGAAAGACTTGTAGACCTCACAAACTGCTTGTTTGTCGTCGGGAACATGTGCCCGACTATTAGGAACTGAAGTACGAACGCCGTTTCTGCCCGGGCGAAATAGATAAGAGCGCTAGGTCAAACTGACTAATGTAGGATAGTGAACATAGCGCCAGGTTGAAAAACTCTAGTGACATGTTCTCACGTACGTGTGGTCGCCTGGTGTTAGGCCTGTTCGTGCGTAAACAGAGCGCTGGATACAGGGCGCCCCACAAAGCTGCGGCTCGGAGCGGGTCCAGCTCGACTGCGTTTTGTAAACAGCGGGCGCCCTTGCTGCAGAGGAGCACCTGTGTGGAGATGAAGCAACATGTACCCTATCAAATCAGGTACTGCAGCATCAAAAGGGCTTTTGAAAGACACCAGTACCACGCAGACCTCAGCACTGTCAATTGGGCCAAGTTGTAAAAACAAGTGGAAGTAGAATTCGACGTGTCTTGGGCTTAGCACCAGGTTTCATTACTGGAAGATTACGGAGTTAAAACCCCTACAGGACTTGGTTTGAGTGTCTAATATCAATGTAGCATCGCTTGGCCAGTTAGAAAAAAAGAAAAGTCCAGGGGGACCTGTTTGGAAAATGATAAAATTTGAAAAACCAAATGAAAAATGTTTTAACATTATTTGAAAAGCTGATAACTATGATCCAATCATCATTGTCCCTTATGGTCAATGTTATATTGTTATGCATACCTATTCGTGTATTCTATTTGCAGTACTAAGTCAGCCTCACGTAGCACAGTGGACCCTGATGAGTTGAAGAAGTTCTGGTCACTGGCCAGCAAGTGGTGGGATGAACGAGGAGAGTTTGCAGCTCTTCATGCCATGAACGACCTGAGGGTGCCTTTTATACGGTGTGTAGCTGTACAGAGCATACATACATACAGTCATTCCATTTTTAATGCAAAAGTGTCACGTGTAAGTCACTGTCAACATAGGTGAGTGATGGGCAGAGGTGTCAAACAGTTGTGTGAAATGCAACCTGAGGCAGTCTTGTGGCGTATGAGAGTGAAGAAGACATCAGGGATTTACTGAAGCAACAGAAATGCACAGTGACAGAATTCCTTCACACTGCAACACATTTTCAGCCAATGGGATTTCAGGCACCCCCACCTACATATGTGCATGTTTTAGGCTCTGGCTGTGGCTGCAGCTGCTTTGATGGATAAGATCTGCTGTTGGGGCTCTGCTTGATAATCATTACATTACCCATAGACATAAGAACCCGTTGCTGCCATCCCCTTCCCCCTCTGTGGTTCTTTTGGTGGTGATGGGAGTTTATGGTGACAGTATGACAGATCCAATGCCAGTGTATATCAGTGTGGTTGACTTGCCTGATGTGACTCCTCCCTCAGGCTGTGTCTAAATGAGACGCAGCAGCACTGCTGCTACTATTGCCGCTGTACCTTCAGACTCTAACAGTCTTACTATGATAATTGTTTTTTGTTTTCTTTGTTTAAAGCTCTGTCTGAATTCCCAGTGTTGTTAAACATTGTTGAACTTACATTATGCATACTGTGCCATTGCTTTCATTCAATTTTCACAACAATTTCTATTTGGAAAAGTCATTATATGAAATTAAGTTGGTGCAGAATTAACTAATTAAATAATGCCCTTCTAGGAAAGTCCAGAGTCTGATTTGACGCTACAGTAAATCCTACACTGAAAAGACAATCTGTGACAGTGTTTTTTTATTTTGGACACCAAATAATTTGCTCATTTGTTAATTTAATCATCTCAAACTAAGTAAGCTGCAGTATAACTGAAATGCCTGACATTATACAGCATCAAACCATCATACAGACTTATTTTCATATACAATGTTTAACAGAAAAACTACCTTCTTATTTTGAAGTGCTGCCCCCTATGATATGCCAGAATACATAGACGCTCAAGCAGATGCACAAGTGTATAGAGCAGTAACTACTTAAATACTTGAATTACTTTATTATACTTGGGTTGCCATTGGCAGTGGAATTTATTTTATTATTATTTTTATTTTAATTATTTTATTTTATTGCTACAGTGTGAAAGTAATTAATGAAGATACATAGTAGTTCACCATTCTAATAATGGATTATGAATTATGGATGGATTGTTATTCTACTCTGACTGTGGTAAGTTGCTTTTTTCATCTTCTCTCTGTGTTGCAGTGAAGAGCTAGTTAGGTGCCGTCAACCAACACCTAATCTTGTTTGCTTGAATGCTCTTGTACCTTAGCAGAGCTTTAATGAGGAAGGCGCATCCCCTGGTTTACCCTGTTCTGCATGTTTATTGCCTGAGGCCAAAAGACATCACACAGAGTGTGAGGAGCAAGGTTAGGAGGAATCTGTAGCCAATGGATAATTTGTGGGTGTTCGCTAACTGCCACTGTAGCTCACTGTGAAATGGGGGTGGGGATGACAGTGGATGGTGTGGGCACAATGCAAAGAGATTCTTTAGGTCTTTTTCCTCCCATTCACTTATTTACTTTAAGCAGCATTTGGTAGAATGTAAACCTTCACATTCCTTTTTGCTTCAGATTATTATAATATAATCTGATATTTTGCCTGCTCATATTTACATCTACAGGGATAATTTGCTGAATGTGCACAGAGCTCATTATCATGGGAAGCCACTAGCAGGACTTAAAATCTTGGATGTCGGCTGTGGAGGAGGCCTGCTCACAGAGGTAAAATAGTGTGTGTGTGTGTGAGAGAGGGAGAGAGACTAGGGTAGACAAATGCCTTTCTCCCTATAAATTCTGTCTAGTCCCAATTAGTACAATTGCTGCCTTTCATGTCACATGAATCTGCTTGAGTGTGAAATTCTGCTTTCACATACATACCAGTGTCCAAGAAAACCTTTAAACGTCAGAACATTTTTTATTGTCTTTTGATTTGACTGGTCACAGTGTGGTGGATTAGACAGTTGGTTGTTTACAGTTTGTCATCTGTTTGTTAGTGTTGATATCTGGGCAGTGAGGACAGAACTACTGTCTCGACCTTCATTTCAACGGAGAACATACCAGCCGTGTCTTGTGATCTGGGAAGACAAAATCAGTTCCTATCACATAGGCTGTCACATTGAGACAAAGACGTGCACACAACAAAAATCCTTAAAAAGTGGCTGTCAAGATTTAAACTGTATTCGTGTCTCTGGGTGTCATCTCATTGTCTTTCCATCAGTAGGAATCACCCGTGGGAGGATGGAGGTCAGCCCCTGGGCAAGCAGGGCTCTTCACACAGGCTTGTGTGTTTTAGCTTTTGTCCAGGAGAGGGCACTGTAGTATCCAGCCAACCCCTTAATATTTATAAGAATAATGTTTATTGCTACACTAGACCCATTTCTGAAAAATGAACTGTGCGTGAAGCCAGGTCGGAAGTTTTTATGTTGCTAAAAATGTATAATTGGTTTTAGAGTGATAGTTTAATACTATATTGTAATGTTATTATCGTTTATGTTCAGTCAATCTTTATCAACATAGTGCTTTAAAAACAACACGGAGTTGACCAAAGTGCTTTACAACAAATACACAGAAAATCTAAGCAAGCAATTTACAAAAAACATAAATACAAAAAAAGTAAAATAAAAACAATATGATTAAATTAATAATTTATTACATTTAAAAGTTTTTAAGTAGATATGTTTAAAAACATACAAATATGTCCTCTCTCAGAAGCCACCTTGAACAAATGCATCTTGGATGTAAAACATGCCAAATCTGTAATGGAGCGGATGTCAGGTGGGAATTCCACAGTTTTGGAGCAGCAACAGCAAATGCACGATCTCCCCACCTTCTACACCTGAATTTTGGAACTTCTAAAAGAAGTTTATCAGATGTCCAAAGTACTATGTGTACTATTGTTTGCAAAGAACTATGCATTCACCTAAGTAGAGCAGGGCTAGATTATCAAGAGCTTTAAAAACAAACAGTACCAGTTTAAAATCGAGGACAGGGTTAGATGGAGGTACATGATTCGCTGTGGCGACCCCTGAAAGGGAACAGCCGAAAGGAAAAGAAGAAGAAGAAGAAGGCCAGTTTAAAATCAACTGGAAGCCAATGGAGCGAGTAAAGAATAGGAGTTATGTGTCCACATTGGGGGTCTTGGTTAAAAGTCGAGCAGCAGCATTTTGAACCAGGCGAGATCGTTAAAGACTGATCGACTCTGACATAAAGTGCATTGCAATAATCCAATCTTGAGCTGATAAAGGAATGAATTCCCTTTTCAAGATCTTTTTGAGATAAGAATGGCTTAACTTTTGCCAGGAGGTGAAGCTGAAAAAAACCTTTCTTTTACAACAGAATTAATCTTTTTATCAAATCTTAGGTCACAGTCAAAAATCACCCCCAGAGTCTTTACTGATGTTCTAAGATAAGTGGCTAGACTGCCAAGAGCAAGCTTTACGCCACTATCCTTAACAGATACTTTGTCTTACTCTCATTCAAGTTAGGGATGTTTTGAGACAGCCAGTACTATGTCTAGATCTAAAGCCAGATTGGAGTTTCTCAAACGTTATTATTTTCCAGAAAAGACGGTAATTGATTAAAAAAAAACCTTTGCCTTTTCTTGAACTTTTGAGAGAAAGGGAAAATGAGACACAGGTCTAATATACAACTGAGTTATCAAGGTGAGGCTTTTTAAGAAGTGGCATTATTACTGCATTCTTAAAAACATCTGCCAGGAGACAGTTGTTTATAAATGTAAGCAGACATGGCCCTACTTTTAAAAGCTTAGCTGGAACAACATCCAAAGGGCAATGGGTCGGATTCCTGTGCCTCACCATCTGAGTAAGAGCTAGGAGAGAAACAGGCTCAAACTGCTGAAATACAACAGAGCATGTGGGAGTAGCAGACAAGTCAAGAGTAACATTATTTTCCTCTTGTCTAACTGTGGCTATTTTCTCAATAAAATGATTATGAAACGTATCACAGGTAGCTTTTGGTACATCTGTCAGCACGGATTAATTACAGAATTTATGGTGAGGACAGTTATTAATAAGACAGGATAAATATTGAAATTTAGCAGCTGTCCGACAAAGAGTCCCTCAGAATATCCAGAGATACATGTAATTTGTCCTTCCACCTCCGTTCAGATTGACTGCAGCGCTGCTTGAGAGTGCGTCTGGTGTCATTCAACCAAAGTTCTATTCTTGATTTTGAAGATTTTCACCCTTTTAAAGGGCCAACAGAGTCCAGAATAGCGGCGCAGGTAGAGTTAAAAGAAGAGATAAAATCCTCTAAGTGAGAAACCAACCCCCCCGTCAGCAAAGTCTCCAGCAGTTGATGATGTCACCCTCAAAATCTTACCTAAGTATGTTTACAATTCGACTCCGGGTTGTATGTGCTTTACACATCATGGAGCTGTGATTGATAACCAGAAATTGTGGGGAAGCCACACTTGCAGTCTGAAAAACATGACTACATTTTACAGCAAATTGTAAGTGATCATTCCTAGTAACAGATTTTTGCTCTTTGTTTCAGAAATAAAAATGCTGTACAGTATTTACAGTATGTACTTTTAATTTTACTCTATTTACTCCACAGCCCCTTGGTCGCCTGGGAGCTACTGTGTTGGGAATAGATCCAGTAGAAGACAGCATTGGAACAGCCCGGCTGCATGCGCTTTATGACCCAGAGCTTCGTGAAAGTGTCTCCTACCAGGCCTGCACCTTGGAAGAGCTCACGGCAGAAGTGGAGGGAGTAGGGGAGGAGCAGCAGTTTGATGCTGTTGTAGCATCAGAAGTGGTGGAGCATCTGGCTGACCTGGAAACATTTGCCTTCTGCTGCAGCCGCGTACTGAAGGTGTGTGTGTGTGTGTGTGTGTGTGTGTGTGTGTGAGTGTGTGTGAGTGTGTGTGTGTCCTCCAGCTGTTACCTCACGTTTACATATCTCTGCATCAATACAGTGTTTATCTGAGCATACGCTGATTTTGTTATGTTTGCTGTGTTTACAGGTTAGAATGTATGTAAGGGTGTGTGTGTGTGAGGGTGTGTGTTTGTGTTTCGTATTGATGCCTGACAGGCCTAAGTGAAAGCTGCACATCAATAGTGAGACCATGTGATCATAATCTCCTAGGTCAGTGGGCCAGAGGAGTTGAGTGGGGGAAAAAGTCAGCCCAATTTTCTTTTAATGCAAGTGCTTTTGGTTTTAGTACAACTGAGTTTCTTTCTCCCAAATCTCTCACTTCTGCCCTTTGACTGAAATTTTTTTTAAATATATATATTTTTAGGGCACCTATGCATTAATTTAAATTCTTGTATTGTTTGCTTTCATTTTATAGTGGTGCTGCCCTCTAATGCCTTTTTTTTCGGTCTCCTCTGCCCCCTCCTCTTCTTTTAAAAGAAGGACTCTAATATTGCAGTATTTATCAGAATAAGAGCCTAGTCATAGTAAAAATGCATGAGCATATGCTGATATGCATATGGTGTTGATTTCAGAAGAAAGAAATCGTGGTTGTTGTGATTATACAGCAGGTGCTGTAACTAATTAGTAGCAAAATATATATTGTAAAGCAAAAGCTGAGTCTTTCCTACTTAATGGAGCAAAACATTTTCTGTTTGTGCAGCAAGGTGGCTCACTCTTCATCACCACTATCAATAAAACCAACGTGTCATACTTGCTGGGTGTTGTTGTAGCCGAGCAGCTTCTGCGCATTGTTCCCAGTGGGACACACGACTGGGAAAAGTTCATCAGTCCAGTGGAGTTGGAGCGCCTCCTGGAGTCAAGTAAGTCTTCTAATTCCCGCATGGGCAAAAGATTATGCATATGATAACATGATTTCTCTTTTAAATAAAGAAAAGCACACAGTGTTAATCAGAACAGATGTTCTGTAAGATTATAAATGAATAATGAAAACACGCTGTCGGCATGCTTTCAAAACTGTTTTTCATTGTAGCAGTTTAGGGGCGACATGCCAGTAGATGTCTTTTAATAACTCCAGGAGTAATAAAACTGTTTGCTCCTAAAGCAATAAACTATACGTTTTGGAGAGAGAGAGAGAGATATTATAATTTATATGAAGCAGAAGATGGGAATTTTATCATTTCTTGACTGCATATTTTGAATTTTATGTTGGTGTCCTTTCAATAAATACAACTTCTGCTCACTGCTGTATCTTATGGTCTGTTATGTATATTGAAGAGTTGGTCTTATAATTACACTTTTTTTACTGTAGAGACTGAGATTCAGTGATCATTAACTAACATTAGCAACACTCTCATTTAATTGTTTTATGCCTTGTTGAAAATGTATGAAAAAAAATGCCAAATACAAAAGTCTTTGGACTTTAACTCCTCCAATTGCTTAATTCTTTATCAGATGGTTTGTTGGTGCAGTCTGTACAAGGAATGTTGTACAACCCAGTGTCACAAAACTGGAGTTGGACCAACAGCACCGCCATCAACTACGCCCTGCATGCTGTCAAACTGGGTGATGATCCCCAACCCGACCAGAGTGAGGAAACCACGTCTGGACCAGAGAACCACAATACAGCCAAACACAGCTGAGGAAAAAGATGGGAGAACAAGTCAGAACGTGGAAAAAGTGTCAAATAAATTTGTGTGTGGCCCCAGCTTCACAGGGGCCAGCTGTGATAGAGCACGTGAGACTGAAGGTATTAAATAAAAGAGATAGAGACAGCCTTAAAATGCAATTCAAGATGTACAACTCACTTACTGATTTGCATTGAGAGCAAGTCTGCAAGTCTTTGCTTTGCTATGATCCAGAATGTTGGTTTAAGTAACATCTAGTGTTTGATGAGCTTTGGAAGGCAACTGTGGCTCCTCTAATGATGACGTTTAGTAGAGTTTGTGATTATGTTCACATTCAATGTTTTGAGGAGATAAATCGGTGGGTACAGTTGAATGAAAAATAAAAATATTTATTTGGCCTTGACTGCTAACACTTATAGAAGTAGTTTCTACACACACACACAAGGACATTGTCACATACTGTGGGATTATAGTGGGTCTCGTGTGGAAGCATTATGTAATACAAATTATGCCCTTGGCAAAGAAGTCAGGATTGCATGATGTTCTTAAAAAGACCAACAACTAGGCTGTGAGGTGGGCAGACCTAATAGTTTTGTAATGTATGTAGCACTTCAATACACTCAGAAATTCAGAGGCTCTTGATGAGCATCAGCGTTTCCAAAGCAAAGACTGTAAGTCAATGTATAGAAGTTCGAAGTGTATAAGCCCGATGATGATAACCAGTGTATTTGTATACGTTTCCCTCCCAAACACATTTCAAATATGTCCAGATACAAGAAATTATTACTCGAAGGCTATACCAGTAGTAGTATAGTCGTAAACGTGTATATTAACAGCCCTGCTGTAAGGCGCGCTCTGTAAAACCGCGGGAGTGCGCCCCGCAGTAGCAATGGCTGCAGCGAGGACTTCGATGCACATCACGGTGCCAAAAGTTCAGTGTGGCAGATTGTCACCGGTTGACAGACAGGAGATTGATGTACGCTACAGCTGTAGGAGCTTTACGAAATCTTTGGTCGAAGTTGTCTCCACCACACGCCATGCTGGACGCACAGACCGACAACACAGCTGGTAGATGCATTCGTCAAGGTGAACGTCGTCTTACACCTCAGAAGTTGCTCCAGAGTGAGTAAAACCTTCCGCCTCTGGCCGCATTCACATAGTTGTTGTGTTTATACTTTATGTGATTTAATGACAGGCGTACAACAGGTGATCGTTTGGATGAATTTAAAGTATTTTGAAGTACATAACAAAAATGATGACAAGCTCACAAGTTTACTCTTCTGCCGAGTTATTAGTTTTTGCAGAGCACAGCAAATCCACTAAAGCTTGTGTCTGCTTACACACGCAGATTATGTCCTCTGATTACGGCGGTTTATCGTCATGTTGTGTTGGCCAGTAGCCTTTGTGTTCATCATCTACTGGTTTCACTGGGATGCAGGGAGCTCGTGAGGGCGGGGTGACTCCACTGAGACAAAACAATAGGGCTGCTGCGTCAAGCTGCAAGTCTTTAACACATCGCCAGCTGAAATTGCTCTTTTTCTCCTATAAAAGTAAAAGACTCAACGAGCTGTTATAATTCTTTCTTTTAAGAAACAGTTGTATTTATTATGGTCACTTGGCTACAATGATTAATAAATATAGTATAAAATTGTACACCTAACTATAGAATTTCCAAGATAACCAATAGAAGAAGCAACCAACAGTTTATTAATACAAACAATAGGCCTATTTGTAGCCATTATTGTGGTTTGATCTTATTGACGTATACATTCTGTGCTTAAGTAGTTTGAAATACTTTTACTGGTTGACTTGTGCAAGAATGATTTAATAGTGTTTGGTAAAGCAAAGTAAAATGTCAATATTGTTTAATAAATATTGAATGAGTCAACTTCACGCTGCAACACAGCCCAAGCAGTAGGAATTATTTTGAAATCTTTGACCGGAAGTGAGACTGCAAAGTGAGTCGCTTGGTTTCTAAAACCTGCAAGGCAAGGCGAAGTGGGTGCAAGGCATCATCCCGGGGAGTGGGAGTAGAGATGTTTACTCCTTCCTGATTCCTGGAGGACTATTAGCAGCCACCCCGCCAACATGCCGTAGACAGTCCGCTGGCCGATTGGGTGAAGCCTAACGGCGACTGCAGCAGGAAGGAAGCGGGGTGGCTGTAACCGAGGGAGGGAGGATGTACTGGGCTGCTGGCTTCGCCTCCTCCCGGCCGTGTGTGGTTGAACTCGGGCGGAATCACAGCCTGCCCCTCGGGCTGTGCGCTTCCGAGCAGCAGCAGTCTTTGTATGGCTATATCATCGCCTTCCCTTTGCAGGACTACGGAGGCATCATGTCGATTCTGGGCTCGGACTCCTGGTGGAAGAAGACCCTGTACATCACCGGGGGGGCCCTGCTGGCTGCTGCAGCCTACCTACTGCATGAACTGCTTGCAATCAGGTAGGGAATCACTGCAGGCACTGTCCGTTTACTATCATCAGCTGTTTTTATTTAATAAGTGACTGATCAGTGTCATTGTAATGAGCGGTGATAAAGCCACGGATGTGCTTTGCTGAGGTTTCAGTGCATGATTACTCCTTCCAAGGACGCGACATCAGGTGGTTAAAAAAATAAATAAAAACGAGTCACGCGTCCGTTCCCGTGCCAGCTCCGTCGCCACCTGAGCGTGTACAAACCAAGCGCTCCCAGGGCGCTGCATTGTGACAAGCTGCGACCTTTACTGAATTCTGCCATTAGATCCACAGCTGCTGCTGCCTAGAAATAACACGACAACAACTCTATATCTGCGGCCGTACTTTCCAGAAACAAAAAGACGGGTGAATTGGATTTGTTCTGTCCCTGTGATGTAAAAGCGATTAACCCAGAGCTGTTGTTAGTGCAAGCAATTCATGCCAGGCGGGGAGTACATCCTGTAACAGTGGCCTGCTATTTTGTGCCTTTACCGCTCCCCCTCCCCCTATGGTAATCTGCGTAACCGTGCATTCCGTGCAGAAACGCTGCTGCTGCTGCTGCTGAATCACGTGCAGGCGACTGAGGCTGGAGCCGCAGCATGTCAGCGTCATCTGTTTATGCCATGTGATGTGTTGTTGGCACCGGCGGCATCTCTGCTAAAGCAGAGCTTTTATTCTCCGTCCTAATGTTCGGAGAGCGCTTTAAGTGGCTGTTCGGGGAGACAAAGTGGACAGAGACATAAAAGAAAACACAGGATGTATGAGACCGATCAGGTGTAATAATGGAGCGCATTCTAAACAATTTCAGCACCACGTGACTGTGGACAGCGACTGCACAATAATAAAGTCTATGGACACTGTATTGGCCACTGTACACTGAGCAGTTGTCTTTTAGGAAACTTATGACAACAACTTTAAACTGAAAGGCCCCACTGCTGTTTGCTTATAACTACTATCAAACTACAAAATAATCACAAAAGAGTTTTTCTTCTCAAATATGTAGCTTTTCTCTGAACTCATATAAATAAACGTTGTTAATACACCAAATAAAGAATTACATCAGGCTTTGTGTGCTATAAGCCACTAAGGCTCAGTTTTAAAATGTAGCATAGTAACCAGCAGGCCACTGAACAGTAACATTAAATCACTCAAATTTCAAGAGCACTGGCCTGTCAGAAAAAACGATGCCAAACTGACCAGACAGGGTGTGTCTGTGGGCCTGGAAAATAATGCTAATGCCTCATTGTAAAGTGTCCTTTCGCCTCTTCCTGTGAGCTGCACAAAGAACATCTGGTGAAAAACAGTTTTGAAATTGTAGATGATTAAAACTTTGATTCTAAAGATTTAGCAGGTCATGTTTGAGTGTTAGAGAAATGATTCTGTGGAGAGATCATGATCACTATGTATCATCTCGAATAATAAAATGTTTTGTTTGGAGCCCAATCTGGTGATAGTACTACTGGAATATTCTGTATCGCTCTTAACATGCATAGTGCCACAACTGCTACAGGGATAACAGGACCTCACATCCACAGAAATCCAGATAAAAAAGACAGAGGAAGTTCGGTTCAATCACATAAATTCCCTTGAGGTTAAACAGCACACAGTGTGGCTGCAGCTGTGGAGAGGGATAGGAAATCCCCAGCACTGTGGTGACTTATAGATGGGGCAGTGTGATCAATCCTTCAATCAATCATTTCCAATCATTTCCAATCATGTCCAATCAATTCCATTTACCAAAAGTACTTCTGACCTAAGTAGGCATCTGCCGGCAACAACAGTATTTTCCATCTATGATGTTAAAGGACAATCCACATTAATAAATATAATACCTTGGGTAAATGGGATAATTTTGATTATCTAAACATAACCAAACATTAACAGGTAAATATAGGAAATTGTTTTTTTTTTTTTTTTTTAACAAAGTGACAACAGTGACAGGTATCACAAAACAGCCTATAATTAAACCCAGACAACAAAATGCAGGTCTTTACAAGGCTGTTGTTCAAGCTTTAATAACGAACAACCACATGAGTCACTGCAATTTAAAAGTGGGCCGTTGTGTTCAAAACAGAGGACACAGAGGCTGCTTTATCCCAGGAAGGTTCATAGAAGCCTGAAGCAATATAATGTCTTAAAATACAGGTATTAGCTTTGGCTTTGTTAGGTCGGACGGCAAAAAAATCAAAAATAAATAATAATAATAACAATAATTACCACCGTTAAGAATGTATTTGAAAATATAAATACTGATCGTGTTTGCTTGTCCTGTGCCACTAGGAAAATATGTAGACCAGACGTAGACTAGTCCAAATGAGTTTATTTACTGCAAATGTTATTTTCTTCATCTGTGTTCTCTGTGTAGGAAGGAGCAAGAGCTGGACTCTAAAGATGCCATCATCCTCCACCAGTTCTCCAGGCCAAAGAATGGCGTGCCCAGCCTCTCACCCTTTTGCCTCAAAATAGAGACCTACCTGCGCATGGTGGATCTGCCCTACCAGGTGATGTTCGGCAGACTCAAAGCCACAGAGGGGAAATTGCAAATGTTTGGTTTCTGCAGAGATCATCTGGTTTTCAAACAGCTTGACCTGTACTGTGATGTTTTTTTATTCTGTTAGTGATTCTGTAGTTCCTTTAGTCAGCCCAACCATCAATACCCAGTTTCTTCAATATGTGTTTCAAGCAACACTGATGCTGCAGCTCCTGCTAGAAATGTGAAATACATTACATCCTGAGCACCAGCAAATTTTCTTGTGTATTTCCAAAATGCAAATCCGTCACTGAAGCTACCATGCTCCTGGCTAATGAGAAGTATGTTAACATCTGCTTCTACATTGAGTTCAAAACTGCCTAAGCACAAATTCCTTTAAAATTATTATTGATCTTGCATCACGAAAACCTAGAAGAATGATTGTTATTGTGTGTTTGTTGTTGTTGTTTTGATTGTTTGTTTGTTTTTTGGAGACATTTTTAAGAATCATTACATTTTTACAACACTGAAATGACCCATGGATCCCAAAGCTGTTGGTCTTCACATAGAAAAACAGCAGTTGAGTAAAACTCTCATCAACTGATCTCCAAGTTTTCTACAGCCAAAGAAAAAACTCCGAAATGAAAAACACTACTTGAAAAGGATTGACGAGTACAATTTGACGTATTAGTGTAAAAAAAAAAAAGAAGAGAAAACATTACAAAACAAATCAAAGATTATTATTATTTTCACTTAAACAAACACAGAATCATGCTTATTCACATAGAAATCTTCTTTTTCTTTTTCCAGAATTACTTTGATGGGAAACTGTCGCCACAGGGAAAGATGCCCTGGATTGAGTACAACTATGAGAAGGCTTCGGGGTCAGAGTTCATCGTGGACTTTCTGGAGGAAAAGCTGGGTGTCAACCTCAACAAGAACCTCACCCCACAGGAGAGAGCTGTGTCCCGAGCTGTGAGCAAAATGGTGGAGGAACACCTCTACTGGTAAGCAGCTCATTTCTAGGAGGCTTTAGTTGCTGCAGCTTTCTTTCAGTCTTCATTGATTTGAAAGAAAAATTAGCTTGAAGGCTTAAATTAAGCATTTTCTGTCTTCAGCATGTACAGTACGTTTAATCTCAGATACACCAAACACCAAAGATCAGCTCATACTTTTTTATAAGCCATCCATCACTGTAGTGAGTCACTCCAATGCCTCTGGGTGAGACACACATCGCTGCTAGGAAATCGTTTACCACTTCTCTCATGCCCATAGAGGCTAAGAGTGTTTTCCATTACCTGGAAGATCCATTTTTCACACTCCACCCCATCATACACACACACAAATACACACTAACACAGTTTGCTTTTATTTGGAATGGGGGTAAACACAGGACATTGGGTGGGTAACCTGATGTTAAAATGCTGTATTTTTAAAGAAGTTGAGTTAAAGCATCTGTGCATTGCAAGCAGGGAGTCCTAACATTTCTCAAAGGACATTCACATAGCCCACATTACTCATCCCTCCCCCTCTCGTCGTGTCACCTCCCCTCTCTCCTTTCTCTGCTCCTCCACCCTCGGCCATGTTTAGACCTACATGTAGACCTATTGGCTGAATTATTTATGTCAAGCAAAGGTAGTGTGGCAGCTTGTTGCTCACTGTGTGTCCAGACTGGCAGCAGCAAGTGTAGATTATACACACAGCCCTGTCTCAGTGAGGATGCCTTACAGTTACTTTACATGTCACACAAACCACTGATTATAATCATAATAACATCACAAAAATGATTTATTAAATTAATTAACAGAATTTTAAATTCACTTGAGTCCGTGTTGGCTTTGGATTTTAATCTGAACATTACATTCCCTGTGTCTTAACAGCTCTATCAACTGTAGTCCTGTTATTTTTTGAAACGTCCTTCTCTTTTTTTTATTACTTTTAAGTTCTATTAACAACTTATTGTTTAATTAAAGTGAATTAAACAGAGCCATATTTGATGTTTGTATAAAACCAACAGTAACAATTTGCCATTGTAATTTGCTTCAGGAATAAATTATTTTCTGGGTAACTGCTCTGAAACTCGTTAGTTTTTCTTTTTGTTTTTAATCTGCAAACAAAAAATTTTATATGTTTATGGGATCTCAGATAATGTAACAGGAAGTTGTGTGTGGCAACTGGACAGTCACCAGGCCCAGAGGTAACATAAGACAGATGCTTTAATTCAGTTGAGTGAGCTTTCATATATGTTAGCGTGATCCAGATGTCCACATGCAGGCTGAAGAGGCCCCTTTACAGTTGTATCTTAGCTGATGATTACTAGCAGAAATATGACATGACACATTTAGCCTTTATAATAAGCTCAGCAGGAGAAGCAGTTTGCATTTGTAGGTGATTTGAGAAAGTGCGTGTTTGTAAGGATGTAGCAGCTTAATCCTGTTAGTGTCTACACGCAAAAGCAGCTTGGCCAGAAAAATCATCAAAGAGACCGAACTGAATTAGAGAATTACATCTACGTTATTAGTAACCTGGGATAAAGTGGTTGTCCTGTGTTCTGTCATTTCCCAAATCATTTAATAAATCTACTATATGATGGCCACAAAGGAAATGCAGATAAGTAGGAACCAAATTCAAGAGAGATTTTGAAGCTCTAGGTTTGGCTTGTTTGAACATGAAACCCACATCTGTCTCTTGCTGTGAAACACATGTTTACTTAATGTCAAGATGACCCATGTAGCTGCCCAGGTTTGCTTATTTTACATTTGCCATGAAGCACTAAACTAAGAAAGCACACAGTACAGTAATAAGGTTTTTGGTCACCTTTTCTCTTCTAACCTACTTCTCAACAAGAGGCACTGGCCCTAGTCCTTTTCCTATGTACATAACATGCTGAGAGTTTGATGAGTTGAATATATTGCGTTGTCCTCAGGCACTGAGCTGAGAGCACTGTAGCAGATGAATGGGCACTGGGACGGATGTGGTGGTGCACTTTATTGATTTGTGCAGGATTAATTGTCAGACAGTTGGGGCGACTGTGGTGCAGGAGGTAGAGCAGCCATCCACCAATCCCCCAGTTGCTGGTGCAGTGCATAGGGGCTTACTATCATACTATCATTGTGATGGCACTGAAAAAACATTGCACACTTTTCCTCCTTTTCTTATTTTGTTTTTCTTTTAATTAACTTTCTAGTGTAGTTCTTAGCTTGCCTTTTAAACTCACATTCAAACCGATAGATAATTTAGAGTGAACAGTTAACCTAACATGCATGTGTTTGGACTGTGGGATGAAATCGCAGCACCTAGAAGAAAACAACACGAGCACAGGAAGAATATGCAAACTGCACAGAAAGGCCAGAGCCGGCCAGGGATACAAACCAAGGTCTTTCTAGCTGTGAGGTGGCAGCACTAAGCACTCCACCACCGTGCTGCCCTAGAAATGCAGGACCCGAGTGGAGACAGCAGTGTAATGTTAGATGTTTTACTAAAGTCACCAGAAAACGAGAAAACCTAAAGGCAGAACAAGAATAGAGGACTGCTAGGGTTCCAACACGGCTCTTTGAGACTCTTAGTGAACCTCAGGTGTTGCTCTGATTCATTCTGGGTAAAAATAGGCCCATTACTGCTGACACTGTTAAGTAATCAACGTTACATTAGCGTGACGTGTTCTATTTTGTGTGTTTTTTGCAGGACAATAGCCTACTGTCAGTGGGTGGACAACCTGGAGGAAACCCAGAAGCTTCTGGCAATGAGCGGCCCTCTCAGCGACACTCTGAAATGGATGCTGAGCCACCTGAACGGCGGCATGGTACGCAGGGAAATGTATGGCCATGGCATTGGGCGCTTTTCCAAAGAGGAGGTGTATGCCCTGATGGAGAAGGACATGAGGACACTGGCCACACTGCTGGGTATGATAGTAAGCATTGTTTGCATGTGTGCGAGTTGGATAAGCATTCGTGCAGCCTCCAAAGCTTTGCCATTAAAATGTAATCCATTAGAAATACCCGGTGTGTGGAAAGGGATTATTAAACTCTCTTATATAATCTGAAAAAATAGTTCGATTTTTTTAACTTGGGTTAATAAAATTACATGGACTTGTTGCTATGAATCCGCTGACAGTTCAGTTTCTTTTAGAAAACCACTGTTTTTAAAAGCATATGGTTATATATGCTGCATAAAATCATCATCACCTTGTCTAGAAGTCAGCCCCAGAGATAAAATAAGAGTGTTCATACGGAAACAAAGAGTCAGATGCTGCAAAGAAAAGTGGTTTGCATTGATCTGTTTATGCCATTTCAATGTACGAATGCTGGCTGTAAAACGGAAAGTCATTCCCACAGTCAGTGCATCAGTACACTCTGCAAACATATGGCCTATCTTTTAATGCCGAAGTGCAGCTCTTCCAGCTTCAGGATGCATGTAGTTCATTGAGAAGGGCATTTTCTGCAGTGGCAGGAAAAGATGAGAACATTTATTTACATTTTCAAGGATACTAATGCTTAATATTGACTGTGCTTCATAGTCTGTGTCCTGTATTACTTAATTAGCAGTATGAGAAGGTGCCTTATGTATTGTAACATTTATTCACTAGTTTGTATAGATGCATATCATTATAGATGCAAAGCAGCATATTTGACTTTTTTCATGAAAGGAATTAGAATATTCTGACTACTTAATTTGGTAACCAGCACTACCTTATTGACACTCATGCTGTTCAGCTGAAAGAAACCATCATTACTACATGTGATCCTTTTAAACACCTTTTCATAAGTTCTCTCAGTCACACCAGGAGGAAAACTCTTTAGAAAGAATTGTAAATCCATCCAATTTGTCCAGCACTTTGGCTAATGGAATACCTGCAAAACTCTTTTGAATGTAGGTGATGTTGAACAAAGTAAACCTAAAATCCCATCAGAGTGATGGCAACGTCATTTAGATCATTGCATTTTGCTCAGTGTACAGCCTTTAATATGTGAATGCATTATTTTCCCACCTGTAAAAGTATTTTCTCACTCTTCTCTGTCCTGTAGGAGATAAGAAATACTTCATGGGCTCTAAGATATCAACATTAGATGCTACAGTGTTTGGGCATCTAGCCCAGGCTATGTGGACCCTACCTGGGACACGACCGGAGCAACTAATCAAAGGTCAGTGAATCTGTCACTCACACACAGGAGAAGGAGAAGAGTTTAATAACTTCTAAATCATCTCCATGTGTTTACTGTAGATGCTTCTTTATTTAGATATTTAAGTCCCTATTTTAGATTCTAGTTCCCTCTGCTGCTTTTTCATATCTTTCGGTTCCAGCCACTGGATGGCAGTGGTGTTCTACTTCACTGCTCTGTCCCCCAGGCTTTTATTGTTGTTTCACATCTGGCAGGGAACAAAATCAGAACTATTAACTATTTAATAGTATATAATAGTAGTATATAGTAGTATATAATAGTATAGTATATAATAGTAACTATTAATTATATTTGTTAATTAATTATCTCCCAAAAAGTGGCGGCTGTAGCTCAGCTGGCAAAGGCAGTCATCGACGGACCACAGGGTCAGTGGTTCTATCCTCGGTCCCTGGGCAAGACACTGAACCCCCAACAGCCCATTTCCCTCCCCAGTGCCGGTCCAAGCCCGGTAGAAATTGGGGTCCGGCGTAAAGAACTGTGCCAAATCAACATGCGGACAAACGATCCGCTGTGGCGACCCTGAACTCACGGGATAAGCCGAAAGGACAAAAATAAATAATTAATTATCTCCCAAAAGAAGAATCTCTGTCATCGCTTTGATATGTAGTTATGATGAAAGAGCTTGTAGGACAGGGAAACTCGTAAAGTCTCGTAAAGTAACACGTATGTCTTGTCAGTAAGCATTTGTGATACCTCATGCTGCTGCTATAATACATGCTCATGTTCTATCTGGTGTCTTAACAGGAGAGCTGATCAACTTGGCCATGTTCTGCGAGCGTATGCGGAGAAGGTTCTGGCCTGAGTGGTTTGTGGAGGTGGAGGACCTTTACTACGATGGTGACAGTGAGAGCAGTGGCAGTGGTGGCTCCCCTACGGGTCTGCTGGACTTTGGCCTCTTCTCCAGGACTAACACTCTGGAAGACAGTGATGCAAGCAGCCAGTCAGCGGGACACACGCACACACATTCCCCAGACTCTGACCACTCGCTCTTTGACTCCGATGTGGGCACGGGGTCTGACAATGACATCCAGCTTAAGGAGGATTTAATGCCAGACCTGGAGGTTTGACCTGAGAAAAGCAATGATTGACTTACAAGACTGAGACCGACAGAGCTGGAACAATCAGCACCACAGGCTGCTGTGTGGTTTTCTTTAGAGCCCGTCGAGACTAAAGTTCTTACAGCTGGTGAAACTCTTCCAGCTCTTCCACCTCCAACACCCAGTGTGTAACCACTTCCTGATGAACATACAGGGTGCTTATATACACACCTTATACAAAAGCTGAACGTCAAAACAAACATGCTACTGTACTGTTCATCCCTTCCCATAACATCATAACTGTCATAGTGACAGCTCCTCTTTGCCTTATTTGTCTCATGTTAAAATGAAGAAGCTGGTGTGGCAGGTTAACCGAACGGAAACATCTCAAGGAAGGTGCTGCGGCAACAGCAGAGTGCCGTAGACAAGACAGGTGGCATTTCACTTGCTATGAAATGATGCAACTAATCACCACTCTGCCATGTGTCTTAACACACAAACACATTCAAACATGGAGATTGATCGTGTGGCTAAAAGGGACAGCTGCTGTGTCTTGGCTCTTAACCATCCACGTGCTGAAGAGGAAGCACAGTTAACATCAAGTGCCACCTTGAGTGCTAGACTGATCCTCGTGTCATGTTCTTTATGCTACAGTATGTGGGAAGAATCTATATCAAAAAAAAAACATTGTATGTCTTCATTAGACCACCACCCTAGA
The DNA here is from genome assembly GCF_033026475.1 of Channa argus. NCBI lineage: Eukaryota > Metazoa > Chordata > Actinopteri > Anabantiformes > Channidae > Channa > Channa argus. The sequence continues at coordinate 21,275,030 of NC_090203.1, forward strand.
TCTTAAATAGAAGTCAGGATGAAAGTTTAGCAGATTTGTGCCTGTTTTATTTACTATTATTCATCTTATTTCTCTCCACTAAGTAATTATTTGCTTGCGATTTGTTATTGGTGGCTTGGAGTTTTTGGTTATTCATTTCATCAACCTTTAGGTCTTATTGAAGAGCTGTAGTTTTTATATTTGACAACTAGATGGCGACAACGGTCAGCCTGATACCTCCGTTGTGACACTGAGGTTCTGCTTTAACAAAGCAAATGATTTAGTCCTGAATTTTAATGGTGTGCTTTCCAAATATGTGTGTAGGTGTGATGTGCGAGTGCATGGCTACTTGCATAGCGCACCTGAGCACAGCAACAAATCAGCCTTAGCCCTCAGACTTGGAAATGGGTGACAATACTCTGCAACAGTTTTTGTTGTGATATAATTTATTATCAGTGCCACCTTACTGACATTGTTTTTGTTCTAACTGTGGTGTAAAATATATATTTTTGTTAATCTTTGCTTTCTTATTTCTCTGAAAGGTAAATGCTGTTTTGCACTAGTGGAAATTTATTTTTCACCTTATTTCAATGGGAGCAGTCTGCTGTGGAGGTGCAGAATGGACCAGACATATGGGAAACATAAATGTGTATATTATCAGTAGTTCAGCAATCATCGTGCGGTGATATCTTTGCAGAGATAGCTTACCAAACCAACAGAAGTGAATATTGCTAGGTGACAAATTCCGAGCACAAATAGACCAAATTGGATCAGCGAGTATTTCACGTCTGTCTGTCATGGGTCAACTTGGTGGAGGTGGCAATGCAGTGTGATGGCTGTAAAGAGACCATGGTGAATATGGATTAGAAGGAAAATAATTTCATTTAAATGACAAACTATTTATTCTCTTACCTGCAGTGGTATTGAGCTATGCAGATAGTTGACATTCTGTTTCTCCACAATTTGAGATTTCTGTCTCTGAGATCGCTGTCTTCATTCTAAGTCAGTACGAATAAATACAGTTTCACTTGTGGTGCCTACAGCATTGAATAATGATTTAACATTTCTCTCTAGTTCCTGTTAATGTGGATAATTTACAGAAACATCAGCATGACTGTTTATATCTATCAGATGTGTCTAATGTTCCAATATGTTTGTAGTCCAACCGTTGAGTTCAGACTACTACAGATAAAATACCTAGTCTTGAATTTTAAGCCAAAAGCAACAGTCCTAGCTCTTAGTAAGTGTGTGTGACTTTAGAGAACTAACAATGTACTGTTTGTTTCTATTATAGTCAATGTTTTTAGTTACATAAGGATTAAATTGCAATATGTAGCGATGAACCCACAGAGCATGATCACCTGACTCGACAGTTTTCCTGTATTCTAGCTTTTTTCAACTCCCTTTTTTGGGTTTTATGGCCTTCAGCATTACTGTTTTGGTTCATCCTCACAGCTCTAGATAACATTAGACGTCTTGTGAAACAAATCAGATAAAAAGTCACTCCATGTAACCTGCTCAGCATCAAAATACACACTGACAAATTTAGCAACTGGACGGTGAAGTAGTGGAGCACATAGGAGCTGAAGGACTAGAAATTTCCACCAGACAAGTGCTAAAAGAAAATATTTTACATTTATCAATTGTCTAAAAACACAAGCCAAATGAGTTGAAAGGTGAACATACTGTATGTTGTTTATATGCATATATACATTTTCAAATAAGTTCTTGCGGCTTTAATTGTCAATTTTCAATGCGGTGACTAGTACCAATAACCTTTCATTCACCTCTATTTTATTAGGGTGGAGACACAAACCAAAAGCAACTTTCTGCATGGCTACAGGATGTACCACTTGGGGTAACGGTAAAAATAGTAGCTTTTTGTAATATTGGTGGATGGACCCTTTAAAATGAAAAGCCTGAATAGCCGACTTAGTGACAGAAGGCCAGAGTTTGATCCTGTTACTTGGACTCTAGTAACAAACTTCTTCCATTATGTTGTCCTGTGGTTTGCATCCCGACCCGCCTCGGCCTGGGTTGTGTGCTTTTCAGTGGCCTCATCCAGTGCGGGCATCATATACAGTTGGACTGCTTTTATCAAGCCATATTAAAACTAGATGTCTTGTTAGTGGAACCACGTCATAGCATTACTGCTGTGGTAATGTAAATATTGTACGTGTGACAAATTGCACCATACTGTATGTACTGAACTGACTGATGACACTACCTACGGATGTGCATTCATAAAAACTGGAGCGACTGGATGATTTCAATAAAGAATAGCTGTGACAATTTTAAACACTGCGTTTTTATGGGTTTAATTTACAACCTTCATGTTTCCATTACATTTCTTAAAAGGTGTGCTGTTGTCAGGGCTGCTATTCTGCGCTGCACAGTGTTTTCTGTTGACTTGCATTGTCATGTCTTTGACCATGTTTTCTGAGTGTTATTTTTTATTATTTTTTTCAATCAGACTAATAAGTCACAATCATTCAGCTGTGGAGGGGGGCTGATTACGACTCTGCCAGCCACCGGAGCCAAGACAGTAGGAGAGAGGAGAGGAAGTGCAGGAACTGGAAGAGGAAATGTTTCAAGTGGGTGAGGGGGAAAAAAGTCCAGGGGGCAAAGGAGAAAGTTGAGCCAGAGCAAGAGCGATACTAACCAGGAGCAAGAAGGAAAAAGATGGATAAGGAGAAAGAGAAGGAGCAGGTGGTGTAAAGGGCAGAAGGGGTCAAGAGGCCAGAACTGAGGAGCAGAATGGATGAATGGAATTCCTCGGGGAGGAGGAAAAGAGGAAAAGAACATTTGAAGATTTTGGGGGGAAAGAGATGCATGGTTTAAGTTTAAGAGGAGAAAGGAGAAAGCTAGGGAAGGAATGGAAGTTGGTGTGGAGGAGAAAAAGTAGATGAGAAAATAACAGTAGGTATAATAGGAGAGAGAAGGGGAGGAGCGGAAATGGCTGGGCTGAGGGCCCGGGGAGAAGAAGCAAGGGCCACGGATCAGGAACCAGGCTCCCGGGGGATGGAGCAGGTGCAGGCTGCGAGCGAGGTCTTTGGGCCTGAAAAGGCTGCCAGAGCTTAAAACAATCTGCACTGCTCCTTTTTAGAATTTGGCTCTCTGAACAGCCCACCCTCCACACGGACTGTCTCTCTCCTCTCTCACACACTCTTTCTCTATGCTTAACAGATCAGCAATCCACAAAGAGGGGTAAACACACACGGAGCAAAATTAAAATCGGAACTCCCCTGGCACAGCAAAACAAATTAGAGCAAACAAATTACAGAGAGTCAACACACAAACAGTGGAGCATCTGTGGCTCTCTGGACTACTGGAGCTGGTGGCTACCTTCCACACCACCACCACCACCACCACCACCTTCCCAATAAACTCTGTCAGTCTTACACACTCAAACAAATCTCAGTTTAAAACAGTGTCTCTACAGTTTAAGGAACCTCTTTTTACAACTGCATATTAAAAATCACTGTCAGAAGATTTAAGGAGGCGTAAGCTAAATATAGATATACAGTAAACTCAATTACCAATTGATTTTCCTCTGTTATGTTCTTTGCAAACGGCTCCTTAATGTCTTGTCGTAGCTTACAGTAATTTTGTAAAACTCACACAGGGGAAGTGTAATCCTGAAGAGCACCTGGTAATGTTTTGTGGTGCTTACTTTAGTCACAATTTACAGTCATTAAAAACACATTAGCATGAGAAGGCTTATTAGTAGAAGAATTTTACAGCCTCATAAGGTTTCAGTTGCAATAAAACAAAATTATCCTCAACAATAAAATACAATCACAAAATACAAATCCATTTCCGGGAAAGTTCGGTACAAAATTTGGATACAAATTTTGCAAAATGTAATAAAAAAAAGAAAAAAGAAAATGAAATGATTTTCAAATCGTCTGCCACCTATTTTTGATTGTATATAACATGTTAAAACTAATAAATGTTATCGTTTATGTTTTCAGATGTGTTCATAAGGTGGTTTGTGCTGCTGAAATAAGAATGGGCTTTCCGGGAAAATCTTCATCTTCAGTACAGCAGCATGAGTCCATATGGTTCAGCATTGATGCTGCTTTCACAGGTGTATACGTTTTCCATTTTGTGGGCAATGCAACCCACTCATCATCCCTTATCACAGGTGCTGGCTTTTGAACTGTGCACCAATAACAAGTCACATGTGTACCTGCTCTTAGCTTGGAGGCCGTGGCAACCACGGTTTATAAAAAGAATTTCCCTTTTTTTTAATTTTTCACTGCTCGGAGAAAGTGACAATCTTTCTGGATCCTATTTTTACATTTTCACAATTTTATGGTGAAAAACATTTTTCTCAACATACATTTGTTTGTGGACCACACATCTGAAAACTCAGCTTCTTAAGGTTGTTTTTTTATACCCATCAGGATTCTGATCTATCTAATCTGACAATTAACTTCGTTAGTTATTAGATGTTCTACTAGGTGTTTTGTTAGCATTGCACAACTTTTAAGTCTTTTTTGCCTCATCCTAACTTTTTTGAGATGTGTTGTTTGAATTCAAAATGAGCAACATAGTTAGTTTTGACATTTGATTGTCTTTGTAATAGGTACAATCAAGATGTTTTGAAGAGGCCTTTTCTTCTGTTATATTTACTTATAAATTAAAGTATTAATCTCTCCTTGTAGAACCATTTTGCTAAATATATGACAAAAAGTAATCATTTATCTGCTGCTGTGTTTCTGTATTTGGATTTTTTTCTGCTTTGTTTCTCTGTGTGTGAGCTCAGTTGGTTTTGGCTGGACCCCTCTCTTAGCCCTGTGGCCCCTCTGGCCCTCTGGCAGTGGCTGTGGCCTGTCCATCTGCCTCCTACTGTCTGGGTCTGGTGGGACAGGGGCCATGGAAGAACCCCGTCTCCATACACATATCAAACCTCCTCCCACTGAACACCCTCACCAGCCCCCAGGCCAGCTGCTCAGGCCCCAGAAACTACACAGCGCTGCCAGGTGGCCCCAGGACACACAGTTGGACCCCTTCACATACACATATGTACACACAGGAGCACACATATACACACACTCTCACAATACCAACACATATGCTCAGTAAGCCTCTTTACAAATGGAAGCCCTAAAACACACATAGTTACACGGGTGGCCCACGTGAAAAATCCTTCTGTCTTATACGCGCACACACACACACACACACACACACACACACACACATCATGCGTGTGTGCCAACTCTTTAACACAGGCTCAGGTGTTTCCACAGTTTCCCATAATGGTCTGAGTTCACAGGGGTGGCACACCAACAGGTGGCGCTGTTTTCTTTACTAATTACAGCTTTATTTATTCATTGGCATGTGGAAGGTTCCAGATGACTTTGGCTGGCCTGCTCATTCACAGAATAAAAGCTGCCATGTTTGTGTATGTATGTGTGTGTTTAGCAGGATTCATTTATCTCTCCTGTGGAGCACAAGCCATCACCTGCTTTTTAGTGGTTTTGTGTTTAATTTTTTTTATTTTCATTTCCCTAACATTTTGATACATTCTTCTCAACAAAAGGGATAATATTTGATGAAAATCTGTGTCATCTAGAACTTTGTGTACAAGTCCCAATAGTGCCAACAGGATATGGCTCCTGATAAATTTTAAACTTGCAGATAAACAGGTACACTAAACACAAAGTGATGAAAACATAAAAACTGTATTTCTAAAGAGGATCAGCACATGGACCGCTTGTTTTCAGTTTGTATATTCTGTCACTTGGTCACCTAATCAAAAATAATACTGCAGAAAAAACACTAAAATATATCTTTTTGCAACGGTCCCAGCTTTTGAAAGTCCCAGCTTGTCCTGACAAGCTGTCCTTCACTTTACACTGAAAACTTTTCTACATTTTCAAGACTGAAATTTTGCTTCTTTATCCAATGTTGCTTCCTTAGCAAAGAATGATTCCATTAATCTTGATAGCTGCATAATATCTCATCTCATAACTTTGCACCACATATTAAAACACAATCACATTTTTTGGTTTTGTTTTTATAATATTTGAATATATTTTAATATTTGGCTTTGCTATTACTTACTTTGCTACGCAGCCAAGATGCCCCTTATTTTATCCATTTTTGATTTCACAATCGGTGTACATGTTTTTTTATATATATCAAGAATGGTTCACTTGTTTGAAATAAACTCATCATTTCATCATTGATTTTTAAATCTAGGCTCAGAAGCAAATTATTTAATACAGTTTTATTCCTTTTTACTGATTTTAACTAAAAGTAACCATGTTTTGGACACATTTTTAAATGATCATAAAAGCTGATATCACTAACCTGTAATGGGCGACTGTGGAGCAGGAAGGTAGAGCGTGTGTCTACCAATCTCACAGTTGTTGGTCCAATCCCCACCTCCTCCAGTCGAATGTGACACGTCGAAGTGTCCTTGAGCAAGACGCTGAACCACAACTTAGTTGCTCCCAGTGAGTGTTGGCCAGCTGTATAGCAGCTCCTCCATCAGTGTATGAGTGTGTGTGTGACTGTGAGTGTGAATGGGTGAATAAGAAGCAGGTTAAAGTGCTTTGAGTGCCAATAGGTAGAAAAGCTCTATATAAGTGCAGACCATTTACCTTAAACATCCAACAGAGAATGGATGAGAAAACTGCATCCATTTATAGTTGTGATTCTGTCTATGAAGAGAGAGCTTGTTAAATTACTGTTCATATGTCCTGGTCGAAAAATCACCACAAACATACATGTACCTAAAATGATTAAAAAAGTAAATAAATAAATAAAAGGGTGGCCTACATGTCCCCAGGGGTCTATCTTTTCATCATCCAACCATGGCACCGACTTGAATGAAAGATGTGGCTGTTTAGCTGCTAAATGCTGATTGCTGCTGGACAGTTAGCATACAGGTGGTCTGGAGACTTTTCATTACACACAGCTGTCGGACAGTGTTTTGTGTTTTGTTCTTGCAGTCAGAGCAGTGAAATGAAACCAAATCAGTAAAGTTTTGGGCCATATGTTGTTGCCAAATATCTATTGTAGATGCTTTCTTTGCAACTTCAATCCTGTGATATTAACAATTATACCCACATATTTTTGAATTTTGCCGGTGTGTATTTCTACGTGTGAAATCCAGTGTGTCTGTACATGGCAACTTCAGTTCCTGACTTTCTCTGATTTTTGTCAGTTCAGAAACTGTCCAATGTTAAGAAACTTTTCCTTGTCAAGTTATATTCACTTTTCAAGATCCTTGGAGACAGAGTGAGTCAGTGAGTCTCCTGACTCCGCCATGGACCAGACCCTATCACAGCTCCCCTTCTGTCGACCCATTATCTTTCTCCCCTGTGCTCCTCTTCCCTTTTCTTCCCATTCCCTCTTCTCGCTTTCCTCTGGATGTTATCTCCAGCCGCTTATGCCCTAATACTCCAATTGTTGTGCTCTAAAAACAATAATTAGCAATCCCAAATGAGACTGAGGGGCGAATTTAACAGCTTTCTTCTGATGTACAACCCCCCCCCCCCCCCCCCCCCCCCCCCCGCGCACACACACACACACACACACACACACACACGCACACACTATTTTCCTCTTTATCTAGCACTCCTTTTTTCTGTGCAAAGAGGGGGAGGGGGGTTGCAGAGGTGTTGGCAAAGCCTCTTTAAACTCTCTGGTATTATGGAGGATTATTTTGTGCCGAGATCCTGGCTTGTGTGTGTTTTATTTCCCCCCTCCTTTTCTCTTCCTGGTTGTGGCAGACACGCTAGGTAAACAGTTTGTGTCACACTTGATTGCGTTTGAGAAATTAAAAACCAGGAATAACAATAGGTTAGAGCTGGGGATGAGGACTGGGGGGACACTGACACCATAAGACCCTGGCTCTTTGGGGACCTCTGGTACACCCTGTGACAGAGCTGCCCTCGCAGCCACAACAATACAAGACCTCGTCCTTCAAAGAACACTCCTCGCTCCCAGCCTCTGAGTCTATCTGCATTGGGCCATCTGCTCGCCTTCTCTCTCTCTCTTCTTCCTCCTTCTCCTCCATAACTCCTTTTGGAGAGATGGTGTCTTTGAATCTGGCTCAATTATTCAAGTGTTTACAAGCACAAACACACTGCCAGGTTGGAGGTGTGCATGTGTGTGTGTGTGTGTGTGTGTGTGAGTGTGTGTTTTCTAGACACATCCCCCTTGTGATTCACATACAGACTGTGTATAAACACATAGAAAGTGCAACATCTGTCCCTGAAATCAGTGCAGAAGTTAGAATACAGGGAGCCATTTACAGTTTACACTGACTAAAACTCAACTGAGGAAAATGTTGCTAAAAAGCTTCTCAGCAAAATGTGATTCGTGTGCGTGTTGAAATGCAGAGAGTGCTGTGAAAGCAGCTGGGGAGGGTATATGATTGAAATACACTTTTCTGTGTTGCGTGAATGCAGTGCAGTTAGGATACAGACCCATAGAGGGCAGTGTGATACTACAAACAAATCCTAATACTGCACACCTTGTTTGTACTGACAAGTCAGTGTAAAAGTGCTTGCTGAATAGAATAGTCAATTAAAATTGAATAGTCATAAACTCAATTTGTGAAATTTACAGCTTACTGTAGTTTTAAGGTTTGATTGTGGTACTGCTCACATATGCCTGTTTTGCATCTTTCCTCATTTAAGTTGCTTTCTCTTTTTGTAAAAGGGCAAAAAGTTTGACCGTATTTGTGAGTGTGTGTTTCATTACAGCTAAAATCACCTCTTAAACCCAAAGTTATGTCGTATAACCAAAACAAGTTAAAGCTATAGCTTAAATCAAACCTAAGGCTTAGTGTAAATTTTGTCTGAAACTTGAAATATGAAGACATTTAGTGTAACTTGTTTCAAATACATTTTTATTCACCAGATGCATGTTCGAAAACAAATCTCAGACCTTTTTTTTGTAGAAATATCTTCCTGTCTTGCAGGAAGAGTGAGAGTGAGACCCAGCAGATTGGGTTGACTCCAAGTCTAATGAGCCTTCGTGCTTAAGTTGCATATTTACCTTTAATGTGGAGAGGGGCTTTCAAAACTTTGTGTACGCCAGATTAATTTAACAACAGGCAGCAGAGCAGTGCTACTTTCTTCCTTTTAAGCCTGGCCTTTCTAATCAATAAGAGAATTTCAGATATTTTCACTTGACTTGTAGGTTTTGGAGCATTCACACATGGCATAATTGTGTAAGGATAACTGCAGCCTGTAGCAGTGTGCAGCAGAGCAAGGAGACAGAGGGCTTGGAAGAGCAGTGTGAATTGATTTTAAAATGCATATTGTAGCTTTAACCTATGGGAAAGTTGCAACTTAATGTAAAACCTAAGTAAACGTTTAAATCCAAACTTAACATTCTGCTAAAATCCAAGCTAAATGTAGCCTCAAGCTATTCTAAAGCCAAACTGTGACTTACAGCTAACCATTCAGTCACATCTACAGTAAACATCTGACTGTTAAAGCCATATTGGAAACCTTTAACACATATTATACCTGAAACAACACTCGATGTTAAAACTAAACCAAAGATTAAAATGCAACCTTTGCAAAACTTCAGTTTGACTCACAGCTCTAAGCAGAAGGCAAAGACCCAGTCACCTGAAACTTTGTGAAAACTGCGAGAAAATTACCATCACACAAAAGGATTCACAAACAGGCAGCTGTGTGACATCCAAAATGCTGTGGAAAGCAGAAGTGTCAGCGTGGCGGAGAGGTGATCAACTCCGGTGACACATTCATCTAACACTTAGGAAAAGTTTTCCTAATCTTCATTCTCATAGTTAATTATTTCAGGGGCCTTACCTAACCATAGATTTAACTATCACAATATTCCTATTTAAAAATCCTTTACTGGATTAATGCTGATCTCTATAAGAAAACCACATCAGAATCATTGAAGTGTTTTCATCAAGGTGCAATTATTAGTGTAATAACCGTGTAATCTGCATTTCATGTAGAGTTTGCTAAATGTGCATAAAAACTGTGCATGTGACAGTGGCAGTGGCTGTAATGATCTCGGAGTGTTTCAGAGTAGTTTGTGTCAGTATTTCCTTGTGGCCATCCAAACCCACAGGGTCTAGCTTAAATCCAAAAGCGGCACTAACATATTCATCACCCTGGGCTTCTTGCCCCGGTTGTGTTACAAACGTTGTTTATTTCTCACTCTGCAAACTGAAATCTGGAGCTTTGGACAAGAGTTTGTGTTTACTTGTGCAACACATTTACTTTCTGTAGTTTGCATTTGACAATTTAGCAGGAGTAAACTTGAGACAGGTTCCACCCAAACTGTCACACATGGCACATCTACCAGGAGACCATCCTGCACTGGGCTGTCTGCAGCTTGCGGTCCTCGCCTAATATATAATATGTTGTTAGACTGTCACCGCAAGGAGCACAGCCAACCCCAGAGACACCACCGAAATTCATTAATCTAATTAAATATGTCGTATTGCCCAAATGAGACGCTCGTATGGCTTTGCTGCAGGATAAGTGCAAAGTAAGGCTGGGTCCCACAAGAGTAGCATACAGCTGACGTGCGCTAACGCTATTGCGCTTCATTACACTCTTAATTACCTATTGTTTCTAACTAGTTGGTGGCGTTTTAATGAGAATCTACAGGCAGTTAAATGTAATCTAAATTTTCTAATCTACTGGTCCATTACCAAGGAGTCAAAATGTTATTGGTTTTGTGAGTAATCAGACTTTTAAATGGTGCTGATATCACTCCCGGAGGGCAAGGAGTGGATTTCGACTGTGTAATTGAATTCTGTTTTTTCACCCCTTCCTGCTTCTTCTTCTTCCTCTTCTTGTCAGGGAGTGGAGAGGAAGATTTTTCTGTTGTGGCTGGCCGCTCAGATTGAGAAGCATGTCTGCGGTTCCGGTCAGATCACAGGGTTTTTCCCCCCCCAACCCCCGCACAGGGTCACCATGGCGACCCCTTCAAGGAAGCGTGTGTGTGTTTGCTTGTGTGTGTGTGTGTGTGTGTGTTTCTGTATGTTTGTGCCCCAGTCAGCCTCAGCACTCTGCTGTGCTGTCACCTGCAGCCAGATAAGCCAAAGGATTTATCACCTAGTGAATTGCCTTTGAGTGGTGGATAAAATGGCTCCAATACATTCTCATATGAAAACGCTGCGAGGTTAATGAGAGCCAAATTCACAGAGGGCTAAATCTATTAGGTTTTCATGGATGGAATCAATCAACATGCACCACACAGGCTGATTTGTCATATTGAAGCATTGCCCGTTTGAATTCCAAAACACAATCCTCCTTACGGAATGATTCACTTTGATTTTGATTGCCTCTTCATCAAGAAGATGACAGCTATGAACTAATTTTCTTTTCTATCATGTTACACACTTATTAGCTCCGGCTGTCCTTGGCAGATGATTGATTCTCTCCTTTTATAGAGCTACAGTTGGCTTTTCCCCAGGTCTGCTTAAACAATCACAATGTTCCTGTATTTTTTAATATCAAAATTCTTAGTTTTGACTATTTTCATTTGCATAACGGATTAGCCTTTGACTAATTAACTTCTTATGGAGATGTGCTTGTTCTCGCAGGTGGCGTTGCCTGATACTGAAAGCTCTCATGTATCTGTACATCCCCAGTGTTTCAGTGTTTTATGATTTATTTGTAATATTTGGGAATTTTGGGACATGTCTTATTGAGAATTGGATGATAGGACCAGTTTACCCTTTTGTGCTTGTCTCGTGTGACCCTACATCAGCAACCAGTTAGCTTAGCTAAGGACAATGACTGGAAGCAAAAGGAAACATCTAGCCTGCTTCTGTCAAGGGGGATTGATATGCATACAAAACCTCCACCATAAAATAACCTGTAGCCTGGACTCTCTCTTGGTTGCCTAGCAACTTTGTAGCGACGGCAAAACTGCAGGAATGTGTAGTTTTTATACTTTTTTGTGTGGGTTAAATAAATAGGATATGACAGACTGATTGACTGACTGATTTAATGACCCTTCGGACAGAGCAAGGATAAAGTTTTTATGTTTAGCTAACATAACATCTGACGAATCTGAGTGGCATGAATTTTCTTCTAACTCACAGCAAGAATGCAAATGGAATTTATTTCTCACAATGTTGAATTATACCTCTAACAGAATAAAGAAAGCATGACAGGTAAATTTGGTCTAGCTTTTGGCTGAAACTCACAAACCCTGACTGGATGCCAACTTGTTCTGACGATCAGTGTGTTTTCGTGCGTGGTGAGTCAGGGTGTTCATTATTGTTTGGTGTGCCAGTAGTAGAGCTGATAAAGGACTTCCAATGGCTCAAGTCTCCTGTGGCTTTTCATGTCTTTCATCAATAGCTTTCAGATGGCACCATGTACAGTACGAGAAAGCTGGCAACACTTTATTCTCTGTGTGAGGATGCTGTGATGCTCCATGAAAGAAAATGTCTAATCATTGCAGTGGGGGGGAAAAACAGAAAGACCCATTTTTCTTGGGTGGCTCACACCTTTCTCTCAGTGCAGTGATGGATGACAACCTTGGTGTTGAGTGTGTGTGTTTTTCTATTGCAGTGGTGCAAAGTGACCAGGCACAGGTGCCAACAGAAAAAGGCCCTGTCCCCTAACTAATGAGCAGCATTATTCAAATGGAGTCTTTGTTGTCAGTGCACTGCGCTGTGGTCCACACACTGCTGTCACAGGCAACATCGCCTGATGCACTGCTTCCTCATTTTGATGCTCTATCAGTTCGTCGCCTATTGAAATGCATGTGGGAAAATAAGGCACCTTGAAACTGGTGGTAGTTCAGATTCTGTTAACTTAACTGTTTGTATGCCGCACTTCTGAAGATCATCTAATGATGATCATTTCATTCACACATTCATCTTCTAAAGACATTACAAAGAGCAATTTTGTTGTAATGAATCCTTAGAGGAGGACTAGCTTCTGCACTGCCAATACACGGTGTCAGTGCAGGATCAAACAGCAGGTAGGTACTGAGTAAAAGGCACAAAAAAAGACAGCAAACACAAAATGTCAACAAATAGAGGAATATCACCCAGTTTGTCTATCACACCGTGAAGTCTCATGAAAAAAATGAGAAGAGCAGCTTTCAAGGCCTACACCAGATGACAGGAGGAGCAGCAGTGAATAAAGCAGGAGAAAAAAAGAGATAGAAGTCGAAAGAGAAAAATCGGCCTTTCTACAAAGAAAGACAGGGGAGAAAAAAGGCTGGGTGTTGGAGGAAGCTCCTCCGACCGAACCCATCTCCAGCTGTCACAAATCATTTCTGCTCGGGAAGTGAGGGGAGGCGAAATGTCAAAATATTTGAATAAATTCCACAGATGCCTGTTGAGAGTGGGGCGGTGCGATGAGAGGGGTATTGTTGGTGCCAATGGGGTGGAGAGGGGATGTGAGGGTTCGGGAATAAAAAAAAAAAAAAAAGGGTTGAGCGAAGGCAGCAGAAGAGGGGGTTTGCATCTGAAATAGCCTCACAGACCTCAGGAGGAACACGAGCTAAATGGAAATCAAAGGTTTGACTACTGTGGTGATAGTTTGGCTCATTTAAACAATTTCCTCTGTTGGCTTGGATCACTGATAACGATACTGACCACAAACAACAATGCAGATACAGTCTGCACTTCCCGCTGCGTATATATACACTACTCTCCAGTATACATCCGAGTCAGAGTCCCCTCACCTCTACACTTCATTCAAGCATATACATATTAGGTACCATTTACGGAAAAATAGTAATAATATCTTAGCTTGTAATAGTGTCTGCAGATGTAATTTAAGTGACTGTGTGACTTTTTTTTTATCATGCACTTTACAATTTCCAGGCATAACTTGCCCATAATATAGAGATATAAAGCTTATTTTACTTCAAACATTTATTTTTCACATTAGCATTAACTTTATTATTAACAACTGGCTGAATTTTGTAATGGTACATTAACACATACTCATGAAGTGACTGTTTACAGCTTCTGACAGTAAAACTTATGGTCAAACTATATTTTTCACATACACACATCTGCACAGTTTTGAAGAAATGAATGGACACACCGTGGTTTTGTAGAACAGTTTCTCCTACAAGGTTGCACATCTCTACCTATATGACTTACATAGTTATAAACATATATATTGAATGTTTGCAATGCTGTGCTTTTTATACCCCACAGGTCTGAACTGAAGCCAACATTATCATGAGCTAATGTTTGGCTTTGCTTAATTTCCCCCTGCCCTCCCATTAATATTTATCATACAAGGTGAAGAGTGAATTAAGGACAGGTTCTGGTGATAAAGGTCTGATGATGCTTGTTTGTTCAAAGTCTCTGAATGCATGTTTTCTATCAGCCTGTGTGCATCTACTCTCTTTGTTCAAATGCTCCCCGGGGTGCATTAGAAGTCATAGGGTCAGTGTCTCCTCTGTTTGCCTCTCAACTTACTAACACTGTATTTAATTAGGCTTCTAATCAGCCACTAAACACACAATAAAATTAGACAATCTGTATCTGTTTACCTCCCTCTCAGCTTTCCAACGCGCGTACACACACACAGTCACACACTCTGCATATTTGCATCTATAGTTTGAGAGAAAAAAATAATTTATCAGTGAGAAAGATCAAGGTCATGACTCCTCTTCACACCCATTCTCTGAAACCAATTAAACTGTCGGCCGGTGAAGTTCAGTTGGAGGACACAGAGTGGAAAACAATAGATGACAGCTTCTCTCCACTATCTCTGGTCGGGTTTTCTTGCAGCTGTAATTATATTTGCAGATTCTGTCATTAAGACTAAAATGCTGGTGAAGTTTGGCAATCAGTCTGAAATATTCACAGCATTCTGTTAAATGGCGTTAATGGCATTTGGAAAGCGAATATCAGATGTCAAAGATTATGATTGGAGGTCAGACCTGTATGAAGACTTAAATAATGAATAGATGTGGGATGCAATGTCAAATAAGCTGAGTGGGCTTACATAAAAGCAGAAGTTGATAAAGTGACACTTTCCTCCTACCTTCCATGCCATGTTATGCAGCAAGGCCACTTGACAATGCCGTGCTCAATAATGGGGATTTATTGATTTATAACGATGGTCCTGCTGAATGTTTTAATAATACTCAATGTTAATGGATAATTTATGGTCTAAAAGGTCAAATGGGAGCCCGATTACTGTAGGTGACTGTTGTGGGGGTTTATAGGCAGGACAATAATGTTGGGAGTTTAGTGGTAGTTTAGTTAGAGTCACACACAGAAAACATATATTGTTTCATCATGATGCTATTGAGTATTTTTTAAACCACGTCTGGTGTACATATATGACATACAAAGTAAACATATCACATATATTTGTCATAAGTTATGCTATTCTATTTCTTATTAACCATAATATGATGATTAAGGTTCATATTTGAAGAAATATTCAATCGTGGCACAGCAAACCACAGGCCATGTTTGTCCTAATAATACTTCTCTATTGCAAATGTAGTTTGTTCTCGAGACATAAATGAGAAAACAAATAAAGATAAGGTAGTACAACAAAACAGCTATCACATTTAAGAATAAATGTCTTGATACCTGAACAGACACTCCGTTTATGATAAAAACTATAATTTTCAATACATATCTAATGACTGTTTATGTGAACGTAACAGTGAGTGTAACGTAATATGTCGAACTGTGGACTGATGAATATCTAAAATCTTTGAGATTACTCTGTAACCCTTTCCAGCTACATGAAAAGCTGGTGCAGTGATGATCAGCTTGTTCGTGATCACCATACCATCACCATGTTTGATGGATTTTAAGAGTCTGAACCTCCCTAACTGACTGGTCTCCAGCTCTGCAGCTTATATGTAGCAAACTGTGATGCACTGTGTGTCCTGACAACTTTTTACTGAAACCAGCATACATGTTTTTGAGCTACAGTAGCTTCTCTACTGGATCAGACCACATGGACCACGTGCATCAATGAGACTTGTCTGCTCATAACCCTGTTGCTGGTTCACTGGCTTTCCTTCCTTAGACCCCTTTTGGTGGGTCCTGACTAGTGCAGGTCGAGAAAATCCCAACAGAGCTGCAGTTTTGGAGTTGTTCTGACCCAGTCGTCTAGCTATCACAGTTTGGACTTTGTCAGTGTTGCTGAAAACCTTTTATTTTCCTATGTTTTCTTCCAACACATCACCTTCAGGGCCAAAATGTTCACTTACTTTGAGATCATAGTGGCTAAGGTGGAATAAATGTTTTAGCCACCTGATTCTTTCTAACGGTGGCCAGAACATTAGACCAACCCTTAGCATAACGTACAATTTTACCATCAACTATGACTTCAATAATAAACACATAGTAGAATTGTCACCTTTCAGACAGTTTCAACCTTAAATTATAAACTTGTAAAAGTAGGATTCATGGAAGAGCTGCTCTACTAGATTGTGTTAAATAGTACATGTATACCTAACAAAGTGGCCAGTGTTTAAACTGTTTAAAATAATACACTCTTTAGGTTTCAAATTAGCAATTTAAGTAGTCTTGTCAATTTTATACAGCCATAATAGCAATCTAATAAGAAATGTTGGACTTTCAGATAGATTTGAATGATTACAAACACTAAATGTCCCACCACCTGGACATCATGTTCATAACGTCATTGAGCACAAACTGAGCTAAATTATGCTGCCACTAATAAAGAGGCATTTATTAACATTGCCTCAGTGTAGCCTCAGTCCCACAATTCATAAACTAGGACAAGCTCATGTGAATCGCTGCTGCATAGTTTGTATTATTTTCTGGGAAGTGCATTAAAATAGGAGGTTAGCTACAGTGCAAGGCTTCTTATCATGCCTCAATCTAAACCAAGCTGGCCAGGCGTGCCTGGATATTTTCAGAGCCTCATGAGACTTTTCCCCATGTGGGCTGACCGTGTTGAAGCTACGTAGGAGGAAAGCATACATATACTGTTATACAAG
The DNA here is from genome assembly GCF_033026475.1 of Channa argus. NCBI lineage: Eukaryota > Metazoa > Chordata > Actinopteri > Anabantiformes > Channidae > Channa > Channa argus. The sequence continues at coordinate 21,291,947 of NC_090203.1, forward strand.
CAATAACCAGTTTCTCCTCCCTATGTAAAAGGAAAGAGAGCAACAGCAACTTGTTATTTAAGTGGCTTTTGACAGCTGGGGCAAAGCAGAGGGACAGGAAATGTCTAAGTGTGAGAGTGCAAAGATGTGTCCAAGTCTGTGTGTCTGTGTCTGTGTGCGTGTGTGTACAGGGTATGTGTGTGCGTACATGCATTTATGTGTTTGTCCATCCTCATTTGCATTTGCGTGTACTTGGCCATGTGCATATGTATGTGTGGCACAGTGGACCAGAACAGAGCTCTGACAGTAGCAGGACTGCTGCTTGCTGATGCCTGCCTGGAGGAGCTGACAGCGGCCAGGCCTGTCAATCACAGAGCACACCCACTAGCCCCCATACACATCATCCCATCTTGTTAACTCTAAATCTGGATGGGTGCTGTTTATAAACTCTATGTGTGTGTGTGTGTGTGTGTGTGTGTTTGTGTGTACGTGTGTGTGTGTGCCTGCCTTTTCTCTGATGTGCTTTTGTGCTACAGTCTCAGCTGGGTGGGTCATTTTAGATAGAGTTCAATCAAGTGATGAAAAACTGGTACAGGGGTTGCTAAGAAACATGCCATGCTGTGAGGGTAATGCAGTTTTGTAGAAACATGTCTGCAGAGTAGATATGGTGTATTGATGTCCAAGTACAACTTATTATTCAACATATACGAGAACTATTAAATATTACAGTCTTGAGCCTTGCAAGTCAAAGACATATCCTTCTATCAGAAAAAGACGCCGATTCAGTCACACTGGGTGTACTTTAATCTCTAAAGTGGTCCACACTCTCTACGATAGGCCAAACATTGTTCCCAGTGAGAAAAAAAGAGCAAGAGCTCTTGTAGGCAAAGGTAATTATCTCTTCTTGTCAGCCACAATGGATGCCTGCTAATGAGAGCTGGACTCAAGATTGGTTGCCCGGGGGTCTGTGGAGACACTCGGTTCTTTTGGTTTTGACAATACAGCCTCGGTGCACTGCAGAGAAGGAGGGACTGGACAAGTCATTCATCTGCGCAAATGCCAGCCAAAATGTGGCCACCACCGCACACATGATCCATTAGGGACACGAGGTGGTCTGTGTGTGTGTGTGTGTGTGTGTGTGTGTGAGAAAGAGAGAAAATCTCTGAAAATGAGATTGTGTTTGTGATTGTTGTCTGCATGCATTTTAAAAACTTTCACTAGTTATAGTTTAATAGCAATCTGAAAGTTGTGTCATAGCTGCAATATTAGCGTTAAAACACACACCTCCTTAATTCTAAGCTCATCTACACACTGTCAGATTTTGCCTGTCTGTTAAAGCCTTGAGGCCTGATATGAAACCCAATTAAATTTTGTTCTCCTTTTAATTTGAAGTTTGAAATTGGAAAAAAAAAAACATCAAGGTTTAAAAAGCTCTAAATTCTGGATTGGTTGTACCATAGCTTCCCCAGACTGTGTATGGAATCATTGTTAATCATAAATAGACCATGAAAACCTACATCTGTAGAGACACAGATGCTACATTATATCTACAAGACTAAAAGATGTACAATGGCAAACTTGACAATGGTCTGTTTGAAGTTGTATATTCTGCTTATGGGAAGTTAACATCAAGTCAAGTTCTGTGTATGTTTGTATACTTGGCTAATAAAACGTATTTAGACTCCAGTGACTGCAATACACTTTGAAGTAACTGGACCAAAACCGACCATACATGACCTGTAGAGTGTATGCCTTTGTTTAACGTTAGATTTAGTAAGAAGTTTATATAACAATTCAGTATGATGCACACAGAAAGAGAAGAAATCAGGAGGGGGTGGAGTATTTTTATTTATTTCTATTATCTTGACACACCAGGTGTGGCCCCGCCCAGCCACCAAGGAATACCTTGATGCCAGTCCTGAGCCTGGATGAAATGGGAGGATCACGGCAAGAAGAGCATCCAGTGTAAAAACTCTCGCCGAATCAACGTGCGGATCCCGTGTTATGTTGATTGGAGGTTCAGCCTTGCTTTAGTTTCTATTAAACCGGAACCTTCCTTCCTAAATTGAGAGAGATGTCATCCTTGAGGTGTAAGAAAGATACAAGAGAGTTGGATCCTTTTTTTCCTTTGAAGAAGACAAGGTAAAATACTTGAGCTACTTTGAAGCAAGCTCTGACCCCATAAACACAGTGTCTGGCTTCCTAATTTATTAGATATTCCTAAACTAGTGCAGTTTATAACAGCAGCCCTTCAATAAATGCTTCCATCCATGAGAATTCTAATGTTTATTGTTGCGTTGCAGTTTTTCTGTTGGTGAATAAACTTCCTCATCATCAAAACAGAAGAAAGGAGCCATCTATCTCATAAATTATCTCGAAGATGACTCCTGTCTCACCTATTTCTGTTAGAAATTTTCAGGAAAACCTTGGGTTGACTGTAGCTCAGGAGGTAAAGCAGTCGTCCACCAACTCCAGGGTTGTGATTGCGTATGAAGTGTGAATGGGTGTGAGAATGGGAATGAAATGCTTTTGGTACTAACTGGGTAGAAAGGAACCATGAAAGTGCAGACCATTTACCATATGACTAAAATCTGAGACAAAAACATAAACTAAAGGCTGGGGCTGAAATGAGAATTGCAATTTTGTCCCTGAGCAGTAGATCAACCTGGAAACAGCTGAGCACTTATTTCACATTAGCACCAGACAAGCACAATATTGCAGAGCCAGCTCTAGCCATTTTGGTGCCCCAGGCGAATTTAAGGTTTGGGACCCCCTCCCCTCCTGCTGTGGGGTTTGTTCGCATATCTTTCCTAGCTTTGCCCGCAGTACACCCATTTTTAGCTTCACTGTCTCGTCCCTGCTCAATTCTAGTTTTCCTGGTTTGGTTTGCTTGAATTAGATTTCTGTTCATTACCACAGCTCTTGTTTGTCCCGCAGCTCATGTGCACCCCTTGTTAAAAATTTTCCACTAATCACGTACCCCTGCTTATGATTATCCCTTCTAATTTACAGCAGATCACAGACAGTTTTTGTTCCTGTTCATAATAGTTTTGTCCTCCCTCCTGGAGTTAATTTTAGTTGATCTTTCCTGATACCTTCTGCTTTTGAATACACTCCTTAAATTACCAGAATTCCTCCTATTGCAGTGTGGGTTTAACTCAAAATGGATGGATGCTTAGTATTTGGTAACAACGGGCAGGATTTGGAAACACAACAACATAAAACTATAATGTAGCACTAAAATCATATCCAACGTCTCCAATAGCTTTCATTCAAAATTGTACACGTCTGGACTTCGTGGCATATATGGTATCATCAAATCATACTTGGACAGCCTTTACATGATGAAAATATCAATATGACGTAGGAACCGCTACCTGAGATGCGCACCGATTACTCATTGCATCCCTTTTTTCTACAGTGCATGGTGCACAAAAGGTTCAGGGCCAGGTCAATCAAATATTAAATAATGAGAAGCTGGGGGGGGGGAGAAGTTGTTTATGTTTTCCTATATTTGTTCATTTATTTTCAAGACAGAGCACGGGGAAAGGGCGCAAGTCTAGGTTGCTAACTATTATTTTTTATTTTTTATTTATTTATTTTTTTGAGGGCTTGCAGCAGTGCCCCCTTCAGCAGGTGGTGCTCTAGGCCTATGCCAAGAGCCAGCTGTGCCGAAAAATCTGAGAACTAAAATCCATGTTTTAAAAAGATAGTGAAAGGTGACTTCAAACTTTTCTGATAATAGCCAAATTAAATATATATAAATCAAATCATTAGCTGCACAAAGTCCATTCATATGCAATTTAATACAACCCAAATTCCAGTTGCTCTAAAATCTCTATGTACTGTTCAGCATCGATGGTGCCATTCCAGATGTTTAAGCTGCCCATGCCATAGGTACCAATGCACCCCCCCATACCATACCCCTACTTTTCCAGCCTTTTGTTGCCTTGAACCTTTTGAGATGTGTTGCTTACATTAAAAATTAGCTAATATTTTCCATAAAATAGCTAAATGTGTCTTTTTCAACATAATAAGAACAAAACAGTGCTCTGCAACAGATGTTTGTTGAGAAGGAGAGAGAATTTCAAAGAGACAATAAAGACTTGAGATTTGGGAGTCAGGCAAAGGAAACAGTGCTTCAGACCCCCCCAAGAAAAAATCCTGGAAGGCCTCAAGGGTAAAGAGCAGTTGAATAATCAACAAAATAAGTGCCAGAACCAAGAGCTCCACAAGGTCAGAGTTATTCTTAGAAATGTTTTTGTTGAAGGTGACAACTTAAAAGACAAATCCACAAGAGACTCACAGCAAGCAGAAACAACTGAATGTTACTTTTAGCCTCTGTGTGGGATTTTTCTGAAAATTAGAAAAAAAACATATCATTATGCTTTAAACAAAGTTTAGAGAAGAGCAAAAGTAAAGAACATCTGATGACAATTCAACAGGTAACTAGTATTTAAATATCAATAAGGTTAACTAGTTCTAATTGAATAGCAGTATAACTTGCTAATTCTAATAAAAAAACAAAAGGAAAAAAACAACTCCTTTCCATTTTTATGCTTCGTGTGTGGGTTTGTGTGTGTGTGCGTAAGCTAAATCATTTAGTAAATGGAGAGGGTAAAAGAAAAAGCTAAATGGCTTAGCAAAAAGCAAAAGGAAAATGACGTACTGTGACAAATACAACTGCAAAATGAACAGGAAGTTGGCTTTTTAAATGCTCTAAAACCTGTTATTAATCCGTTTCATTCATTATTACAGTCATATACAGTATTTCCCTTTTATTATTTTTAAATGCAGTTTTATGTTTTGTATTTAGAAATTTCTTCATTTATTTATGAAATATTATCTATACTGTCTATTTGTTGATGGAATTTATATTTGTTAGTTAGTTCAATTAGTTAAACAATTTATTTCTGTTTTAACAGTACAATTAAAGAATCATTAGTTCATAAATTAAATAATACATTTAATATTATTTATTCCATGACCCTTGGTAACACCTGAAAGAGTATATAGGTGTAAATGAGTTACTGTACTTTTTTTTTTGATGGATGTGGCAGTTTTGCTCCATAGTTTCCTAATTCAGAAGAGTCTTTTTCTTTACACACTCCTCTGACTGTGATTTTCCCATGAGATGATAAATGTCATGAGACAAGATGCTAGATAGATTGTGTTTAGTTAATTATAAATAGAAAAATGAATGTTTTTACTGAAAACAATTAAAGGGTGTGCTCATGACATTTATGAAATTCCTCAAATCTTCATATAACTGAAAGGAAACAGAACCTTTTGTGTAATTAATGAAGTTACTCCTGCACAGCGAACACAGCTTAATTTAACATGTTCATATTAGCAGTTGTATTTCATGGACATTTCAATTTGTTATACAGACTATGGGCAGTTCTGTCAGCCGGTCAACCTGGCACCTGCATCCTTCCAGTGGTCTGATGGCGTTTACTGTATTTGCTCCACAGAACGTCCGGATCATCACACCACTCTGCAGTATCCTAAAAGTAATCACTGTTCCACAGCCCATAAATACAGCATTGTAACAGGCTTTCATGGAGGTTTCTTTGGGGCAATAACAAGGTAGAGTTGCATGGTTTTACATTATCACTGGGGATTGTGGATCAGTCATTGATCTGCCTTGGACCGGACTTACTCAAAGTCCCATCATGGACCAGCCAGCAGTTGTTAGCTGCTGTTTCTGTATGTTAATTAGGAACTAAGCATCCACCTTTTCAGAAGGAAAAAAACTGATTAGTTATTTGGTGGTCAAAGGTCATGGATTACAGACCTATTTTTATTATTTTTCTAAGCATCCACCTTTTCAGAAGGAAAAAAACTGATTAGTTATTTGGTGGTCAAAGGTCATGGATTACAGACCTATAATTATTATTTTTCTTATCATGGTTTTTGTTTGATCCCCGTAGTCTGTCTTTTGCATGTGGTCTTCAAGGGTACAGTCAAACACACCAATGACTCGGTTTTCCAGCAGGTGTGTTGCCCATAGTTGGGCAAACACTGATTTTTATATAGTTTTACACAAACACGACTGTTTGACAATTTTCCTGGCAACAAAAGAAACTATGCTGACGTAGTAGGACAGGCAGACTTGGGCTGTGTCTGTGCTCACTGCGATGTAGTGCAGTTTTAGCAGAGGTGTTCACACATAGTAAAAAGATTAAGCTACCAACAATAGCATCATTCATTAGCAGCATGAAAAATTAACCGATACAACATCATGTGGAATATATTATCTTTGTGTAGCTGTTAAACACCTGTAGATTCAGCCACGGTAGCAGAAATTGTAGAATGTTTTATCTGGTGTCCGATTTGAGAAGTTAATGTGTATGTTTTACACATGTACATCCACAGCAGCTACAACCTAATTAAGTATTTAAATCTCTGGACAGGCAAAGGTTATGAGACTCTCTTGGATATGGCTGCACCAACGCTGGAGATCACAAAAATTACAGAAATTGGTTGGATAATCACAGTATATGGTTTTGACTTCTGTAGAGTGCCTGCACTCTATTTCAAGAAAATAGAGTTCCAGTGTGTAGAAATACCTAATATTTCCACAAAACACTGTAAAGCCAGCTGCAAAAACCACACATAGCAACAACAACAACAACAACAGAAATCAGCAAATGCGGAAATCTGAAACTTAATGTGTAGCTGAAAATAGTAGTAAAAACCTGATGATTAATGAGTGATACATTTTCATGGCAGAGATGTTTTTTAACATGTAAGTGAAGATATTTAAAGGGCAGTATATATGTTAGCTGATACCTATAATTTATTTAAATATGTCTTTAAACCTCTCTTTTGTTTTACAACACACAAACCAGCATACACATTTGTCTTATGTGTTCTTCTGAGGGTTCTAACCAGGACATCTTTTGAGGAATTTGTAGATTTTTTTACTGTCCTCTGGTTGATTGAAAAAATGCTCAAAGCTCTGCTAAGTGTTCTTCATAATAACTGCTTAAATAATAAATTATGAGTCGAACAAGCTGATTCTGCGGTAGTTCATTATTTATGAATGCCATGGTTCCATGGAGTCCAGGAAAACAGAATCTTTCTCAAACTACTAATAACATAAACCACTTTAAATTTTGAGCAACACAGCTATGACTTGGATCTTTGTTTTTATGGATTTTGGAAGTGGAATTTCATGAAGTCAGACACTTCTTAAGTTTTTCTTGTTGTTGTTTACTTGAATTATGCGATATACGCAAGTGTATTTAAAGACGTATAAATGAAAGCACTTTTTTTTTAGGACTCTTCTTTGATTTTTCGTGAAAACGAATAGACGACTTGGCATTTGGCTGTCACTTTTATTTGCTGACTTATTTGTTGTTAATCAAATCAACTTTATTATCACTCAGACACCAAGAAATGCTTGTTTGGGGAATGTTAAAACAGTGACTGCAATACGCACCTGTTTTTAGATTTCATAGAGAAAAGATAATCAGGGAGTCGTCATTGTTTAATGAAAAAAAATATACATAGTATTGTTAATGAAAAAAGACAATTATCGTCTATCGTAAACAACTGTCCCCACAATCCTTTGCTTTATCGTAATCGTGACGCTGACCGGATGTTCATGATGACCTTACGGTACGGAACTGATGGGGCTTTTATGTTTCCTGTTTGTCTTTCCTTCTAAGTTCTGATGTCTTGAAATCTCCGGGTACACATACCCCATTCTTACGATACTGCATCAAAGATAGCATTACATGTTTACATAACATGTTTAATCTCAGTCGTAATCGATTGGTATAAAAATTGCCATCCACTAATTTGTGCGACAGAAGGATAGATAAGGTAAATAGACACGTTTAATTAATCTGTCGCTTTTATCTTTAGTTATCGACAGGGCTTCTCCGGTATGGACGTTTTCTCCAAACGTAACGTCTGATATACCTGGCATTGTCGAACATTCCCATATTCCCCGCATAGATTTATAATTTTTAGAGTTGATAACTATGATCGCTCAATGAGTTTACTATTGTCCCACTGCCCGTTAAGGCGTCACCTGGTAAATCCCAGGAATGTGGTTTGTTGGTTGAAATGTCATGATAAAGGGAAGAAGAGGACTTGCATCAATGGGCCGTGAATGGATATATCGACTAACATTTACAGTACATACTTATTTATGTCCTTTAAGCTTTAAGTCAGACGAAGCTAGCAACGGAAGTTAATGTTTTGACAGGTTGTGTGTGGGCAAGCTAGCTAGCTAGCTAACGCTGGCTAACGCAAACTAAGAGCAGCTTTTTTAACGCCAGCACGATCAATACAACGTTAAGCTAACGTCATGCTGGGGAAGGCAGCTTACTCTAATGGCTACTACTCCTTAGTGCTCATGCTGGAATATTTGGTAAACCAGAAAGGAGTTCATCTTGACAGCTAGCTTATGTTCTGGTTAAGTATCGGTGATGTAAAGTTGGAAATGCATTTTCGTGATAATAAATCATTATTTGCACATTGACGTGTCCTCGATAACGTTACAGAGATGACAGTTTGCAAGACAAGACTAGTCCCGTAAACCTTGGCCTTTTGCAACCCTCATATTAGAACATATGTTAATTAACAATGCTAGCTAATAACACAAACTAAAGCACCATCGGGATGTTACAGGTTTTGTTTTCATGTGGCTCACATGAATCCATTTAGTCATATAACTAACGTTACTCTGCTCACAGCAAATACAGCGTTTAAGTTACGTAACTTAAAGTGACAATAACAAACAGTGGACCTACAAGTGCCTAGACTAGGTTTTTGTTTTAATATTTCTGGGTGTTAACATGTTTTGTGCTCTGCAAGATAGTTGCATGTTGTAGTTATGATAATAGCCCTTAATAACAATTGGTATTTTTCTATTATATGCATGTAGTTGACTATTTTACCTTTGATTATTTGGAAACTGTGGCAACTGTAGACAGGCAGTGTCCCCATTAATCACATTAATACTAGAAGCTCAGAAAGACAAATTTGCACCTTGTCAATAAGATTTAATTTTACACTCTATGACCGTTTCCCCTGTAAAAGCATTTTTGCAATGTTTAACTAAAATTCTAGTTAATACAAAGTCTGCTCTTGAACCAGTTTATTTGAAATAGATGAATACTAACATTTAAAATGTCATTTATATCTTAATCATCCTGGAATCTGTGTCTCAGATCTGTTGTCTTTCTGTTCTCACTCTGTCATGTGTTTGTCTCTGCCTAACCCTTAGGTCATGCATGCAGGTGGACACTTATTCTACTCCTTTTACTCTCCCTGCCCTTGAGCCAGTGTGCTTCCAGTAGGTGGAGGCTCTTCCTCCCTGTAGCCTCTGTTTCTTCTTACTGCCCGTCAGCTCCAGAGCTCCCTATGTTAACCCTCTTGAGCATGTTTTATTATATATGTCTGCGGCGACGCTCCAGGAATGGGACTCGAGGTGAGGCTCTGACCAGTAGGCGGGCTGTGGAGTCAGGCCAGCGGGCGGTGTTGCCAGTCAGTGTGGAGGTGGAGCAGTATGCCAAAGAGGTCCTGGACTTTAGCTCCCACTATGGCAGTGAGAATAGTATGTCCTACACCATGTGGAACCTGGCTGGTGTACCAAATGTGTACCCCAGTTCAGGGGACTTCACCCAGACAGCTGTATTTAGATCTTATGGGACATGGTGGGAACAGTGTGCCAGTGCCCCACAACCTTTTCGCCGCACACCTAAAGGCTGCTACAGCCAGGAATATATTGAGCTGGGTTTTGAGGAGCCTGTCTACCCTACAGCTGTCGAGGTCCTTGAGACGTACTACCCTGGAGCCATTGTCCAGATCCTGGCCTGTTCTCACAATCCTTTCTCTCAGAACCCACCTACTGATGTCAGGTAACACCAGTCATCTGTACTAGGAAAAGCCATCATAATTGCTTCTAAGGGCTCCACTAAGCTTTAGATGTTACTCCTCTAGTTTTCGAAATAAACCCTGGTGGAAGAACAGTCATCTTCTGAATTGCATACACTTGTGCCTCACAAATAGATGTCTTGCATTAAAAGTTTTTGTCATATATAGTTTTCATTGTTTATTTTCTTTTTGTTTTATGAAACATTTTATTGTAATGTCATTGGGATGTGCTCTATACTGCTTTTGGAAATAGCTTCACATCTCCATCCCAGCAGAGTGCCAGTTATGTTTCTGCTGTCAACTAATTATACCAAAAGCTGCAAGTCCTTAAGTCCAGTGATTCACAGTACAATATAACCTGTTTTTTCAACAAAGGCAGATCATTTATTTGTAGCAAGACACCAAATTACCAGTACACCTAGTTAAGCTGGCAGATAGCTAGCCATTTGGAAAGGACACCGGAAAACATTGTTTTGGAGCACAAGGGAAAAAGGACAACTGCTTAATGCTTGTTCAAAAACCAGGCAGACTGACCCAAAGTCATTCAACAAAACATGCTGTTAAACTCAACTTAATCTATTGTTCCAGTGATACAAAAAGCTGTATGCTTGATTTGAGTTGGCAAAATAATTGGAGACAAATTTGAATTTAGCTTCTGATAACTATACGATGTACTGTTTGGAATTGTTTGGAATGAAATTCTACCAGACAGGAACCTAGGAAAGTAGTAAAACCCGGCCTTGTTGTTAATTAACCAAATCCAAGTGTATCCCCAGCTTGTGGTACTTGCCTCTCTTTTTTTCTCTTACACGATATCAGAAAAGACAACACTGTCTTTTTATACAGCAAACAATAAATGAAAATATTATTAACTAAACTGTATATTTAAAAGATTACTTGAGTTTATAGGCTTGTTTTTAAGGCAGCAAATAGGATAGAGGGGGCTCTGAATAAGAACACAAGGTCGTCATCCATCATAAAAAATACTTTTCGGATGTGATTGGCAGGTCAGTTTAAAGCAAAGAATGCTTTATCAAATGGAGCTCCATCCTCTGACTTAAGGTTTTTGATATGTCATTAGAAGAAAAAGTACTGATTGTTGAGTGTTAACAGTGTTAAAAGGACCAAACTGTGATGCTTATCAGTTGGAAAAAAACTTCTATTGGGATCCTACTAAATATATATACTACTCTTAAGAAAGTTAATGAAATTTAAGGAAAGTGTACAAGTTTCATCCTACTGGGATATTATAGTATCATGAAAGTAGGGCATTAAAGTAGAAGCATACAATGGTAATTTCTTCATCTCAAGCATTTTATTGAAACAAAAGCTAAGAAAAGTGGTGGGTATACCACCACAAAAATTGTTAATGTCTCAATAAATTATCGGTTGTCAGGTGTCGTCTTGGTCTTGTGATGTCAAGATGTCAATAGCATGATGAGATAGGCCTGTTTAAATACATATTGTCACTGAACCTGAAAATGCAGATATGATCCATGAATCGCATTGTATTTTTGGCGGTTAATCACCTTGTTAGAGAACAGAGAATTGTTATGCAATAAGCACTGAAACATTGAACAGTTGGACATGTGCATTTAAAAGTTTAGAGAAAGTCAAATTAATTTCCCCTGTAAAGGTTATAGTGCATTTTAGGTGCATTCTGAAGTTTCACCCTAAAGTCGAATATCCCTAACCTTAATAAAAGCATTATAGCTTGTTGCTGGCCGTCAATCGGCCATTTTGAGTCCTTGCTATTTGTTAACCCAATAATCTCATAGAGTCCAATGTCAGGTTGTCCTAAAGGATGAGAAAGTTTGCCAGGTGTTCTACAGTAAACCATATAAAGCATTTTAGTTCCACTGTTGATTTAGATTTAGGTCTGATGAATGTGTGTAGTTTGACTTTTATGGGCTTATTTGTTAGAAAGAATTCTGTGATTGAAAGTGTCTTTTATAGGCAAAATAAAAAAAAACAAAAAACAATAATGCTAATGAATTTACTGTACAATTGCTGTCTATACTTTCTCTTGTCCAGATGGGAGGTGCTGTGGTCAGGCAAGCCCACAAAGGTACTAACACCCCAGGCACGACAGTTTTCCCCTAACATCAAGCATATCAGCTTCCCTACCAACCTGCTACGACTGGAGGTCAACAGCTCTCTGCTGGACTACTACACCGAGCTGGATGCTGTTATTCTGCGTGGGGTAAAAGAGAGGCCTATGCTGGCCCTCTATAAGATGCCTGTCATAGACATTAGTGACCTAAGTGACAGTGAGGAAGAGCTGTCTGATGTAGGAGGTACTTTCAGGCAAGGAGGGGATACCAAGCACCAGAGGACAGGAAACGGCTACTTTGACAAACTGCCATATGAGGTGATTACAGACTTAAATATCATTTACACAGAATCACTTAGGTTCTGTATTTTTTTTTTGTAAACAAAAATGTTTTCTACACTAAAAGTGCACTGTGTAGGACTGTACTGAAAGCATCTACTTATATATGCAAAGCTGATTTTTTTAATCCAATAATTTTACTGAAAGTCTTCTTCCTTTCCTTTGTTGGTGCGTTGCTGATTTTCCTGGCACATTACTGCCATCTGTACATCAGTAAAGGAAACCACTGACAGTAATGTGCAAGAACAAAGGGAACCTTGAAGTCAGTTGTAGTAGTTCTCAAAATGTGTTTTTTTTTCATAACTTAAGCTCGGAAAACTGTTAGATTACAGTTAGCCAAATACACAAGCTTCCAATCACAGGTTTTCCAATTGATGATGCTTAAATCTAGGCAGAACAGTTGGGGAATAGTTATCACTGCTGCCTCACAGCTTGAACGTACCCGGTTTGTGTGCAGCTGCCGGATGCTGCCTTTCTTTGTGGAGTTTGTATGTTCTCCCTATGTTTGCATGAGCTTCCTCTGGGTACTGCAGTTTCCTGGCACAGTCCATGTTCAGTTAATCGCCTGCCTCTGACCCAGTGACAGCTGGCATAGGCTCCAGCCCCCCATGACCCTGAACACAATAAGCAGTTAGTATAATGAATGGATGGATGACTGTAAGCTTAGTGTAAATCAAAATATTCGCACATATTTTTATGCCACTCACTAAGAGTTCACAAATAGGTGGGAAAAAATGTCCCCCCAAATAACTGTTCTAAACTCTGATAGGCCTACGTATTTGCCTAGAATGTCACAATCAATTTATCGTTTGGTCTGTCACCAGGTGGTGAACAATTCCAATAACAATGCCAATAAGTGCTTATATTTTGCTGACCAGTGATTTAATATCCCATGTCTTTGGCACAGGAAGCATTGACTATTATACACTTATGCTTTATTAAGGACTTTTAAACATGTGTCAAGCTCTGTACCAGACATTTAAAAAATGTTTCTTCATCATTAACAGTGTTTACAGCTAAAATCATTGTATATAACCCTTGAGAATCCAATATATTTACATCGGTATTCCACAAAACACATTAACATTGTGACTTGGCCCTCTTCTGACACTTGATCCATTATGCACTCATGGGCCATGCCATTTTCTTGCCAAACAGATGTATCATGTTGTCTAAGATGAGCTTCAAAACACCAGCAGAACTTTTCATATTCATTCTCTTATCACCTCTCCAAACCGCTGCCATTAACAGCAGTCTTCATAACCACGATGTGTTCGTTTCAGAAACACAATATAGCTATTATCTGCCAGCTGATACCGACCTGAGCACTGTTTATTGTTAATTCACTGCAATACACACTCTCACGAGCAGTCATTGTCTCTCTTTGAGAAGCACACAAACATACTGCAAAACAAGCTGGCTCACCTCACCACTGATCTTGCTATCAGTGCTTTGTGTTCCAGATAACCACTCTTTAAATCTGTCTGACAGAGGGGACACAATTAACATTCTCATCTGTTATTTGCTGTTCTCTGCTTGGTTCCACTCCACTTTTTAATGTTCTGTATTCTGCTTTGTTTTTCACTGTGTTGTCCTACTATTTCTCCCACTCTTATGTTTGGTCTGTCTTTCTTTTTCTTGACTTTTCCCCTTCCCAACCTTTATGTTCACCTTTTCTTTCTCCTGTCCTTGCCCCGCTTCCGTTCACAGCTCATCCAGCTGATACTGAGCCACCTGACCCTGCCAGACCTCTGCCGTCTGGCCCAGAGCTGTAAGCTGCTGCACCAGCACTGCTGCGACCCACTGCAGTACACCCAGCTGAGTCTGCAGCCATACTGGTCCCGGCTGAGTGACGCCTCTCTGGGACACCTGCAGAGCCGCTGCACCCTACTCCAGAGGCTCAACCTGTCTTGGACCGGCAACCGTGGAGCTCTCACCTTGAACGGCTTTAGCAGGTAAGAATGTCAGTGAGCCACAAATACTTTAAAAATGACCTTGGAACGCTATATCACATAAACACAAATGTAAGCATTTGGTGTAAGGGGAAAGGACACTGAAACAGGACACACTTTTCTGTAAAACATAAATATGAAAGAAAACATCCTGAAAAAGGATCAGAGCCGGAGGATTAAAAAGCTGCTGTGTTCTTTTTCTGCTTTCACTCAGTTCTCTCCATCTCCATCCCTAGCTTCATGAAGGCTTGTGGTCAAAGCCTGGTATGTTTGGAGCTGTCATGCTGCCACTTCCTGAACGAGGCCTGTCTGGAGGTCATCTCACAGACTTGCCCGGGGCTACAGGAGCTTAACCTGTCCTCATGTGACCGCCTCCACCCACAGGCCTTCATTCACATCTCCAAACTAACCCGCCTCCGCAGGCTGGTGCTCTACCGCACTAAAATAGAGGTAGGCATTGTGTTCGGTGTATGTTGAATGACATTTTCAACCGCTGACTTATATATGTCCTGTTCAAAAACATCAATTCTACTTTGTTTTTAAACAGGACATATGAGTAATGAAAAGTTTTATAAATGGTTGCTCTGGTTGGTTTTAGTATGAGAATATACAGGAGGGACAAGCTGAAATAAAATTTGGTTACTTTGCGCAAGTCCGCAATTTTATTTTGGGAGAGGTTCAGCAGTGAAACAACAAGGTGATTTTCTTGCTCGAAACATTACAAAATGTTGGTGCTATTTTGACAATTACAGTTAAAGGAGATATTTAAATAAGTAGTAGATGTAGTTTAGTAGTTTCTTGCTGTTCTCTTTCAGTCAGTCAGTCATAAAGCTACCCACTGATTGACAATGTGTAAATGTGTTTGAATGGTTTCTTATTGTCTTGCATTTTATAACAGGTGGCTTTGATAAACATATTATTCTTGGCTGAAGTCTGGAACAGGTGAAACACTTTAGATATGTCTTGTCCCATCCCCCCAGTTGGGAAAATGCTTTGGGTGCTGATTGCAGTTTGTACATAGTGAAAAGTTTCATAATTAAAAACTGCCGTGTATAGTAAGTTCCTAACTTCAGTCTTGTCATGATGTAAGACTGATTATTCGATCCACAAACTGCGTTTTTAACAGTACATGTGCTGGGGTGGTAGACTAGGTGGAGATAGTTTTCTGTTGTTGTATTTTAAGATGAACTGAGTCGACTCTACGATCAGGGGGTCTTAAAGACAGACACTGCATTTATTCAGGTTCAGGCATGTCTGAAGTGTAAAACAACTTGTGTTTAGGTTTAACACCTCAGCGTTTCTCCAGTGTTTGTCATGTTTCAGAGCAGCGCTGTGGGCAGGAGGCAGTGTAGAGTTTCTGCGGTGGAGCCAGGCAGTATGCTGCAGGTTGTTTATACCCTGGAAGACAGAGCGAGCTGTGTGTCTCTTTGAGGCCCTGACATCTCAGCTGTCATTACCTTGTCACTGCTCTAATTAAATGGCTAGCTCGCCAGAAAGAGGTGTTTATAAAGATGCCAGTGACAGACTTGAGTACATACACACAAGAGGCTTACACTTTCATGTCTGACACATTTACCTGCCACTGAGGTACATGTGTTGGCACTTCCAGTGTTGAATTCCCTTATCTTCGTCCTAGCGGCAGTGCCATTGGAGAGGTCTCTGTCCTCACTATGCCTACTCTGTAAGGAGATGTAAAAAATATCACATCTGCAATATTAAATTCCCTTATATACACTAAGTGTTACCTGAGTGCACAAGCCAACAGTCAGGAAATCACTTAGTAGAAACTTTATATGACGTGACTGAGCATATTACTGTTAAATAAACATATATTGATATTTGTAATGTAAACTTGTTAGATTTACACTTCAACACGTGGCTCCAATATAGCAGTTTTTTTAAGTTGTGGATTCTTAAATATGACCTCATTTTATTATTAAGGATTTTCTGTAAAAAAATATCATAAGGTAATAGAATGCATCTGTCTTTTTCTTCTTGTCTTTGCAGCAAACAGCTATTCTAAGCATCCTGACTTTCTGCATAGAGCTGAGACACCTTAACCTAGGGAGTTGTGTGAGGGTGAGAACATACACACACCCGCACGCACACACTAACACAGAAAGGAGTCCAAGTTAGACACAGGCTGTTAACAACACAACCCTTCTTTTGGCTTTTTTAAACATCAGCTTATCCAAGGATGGAAGGAGCATGTGTAGGGCAGCAGTAGTGGTAAAATAGATAAGGCCTTGGCACTGTTTTTATTGTCCATCTTTAGATTTAGTCTCACTTTGCACAACAATAAAAAATATCAAAATAATATACAAAATTATACATCTATTAATACACATATACTACTTAAACACACTACCTTGAATTTCTCACTACACATAAATAATGAACCTGTAAGGTTCCTCATAATTTTAGCAAGATTTTTTTGGGCTTAACAATGATTTGCCTATATACCATTGTGGTATATGTTATATATATTAATTTAAAAACAGGACTTCAAACCGTCTGTGTCCATGACACCAAATGCTAAGGGCAAAATGCACAATTGCCTCTGTATGTGTTATTGCTTATATCACAAGAGGTGGTACAGTAGAAGGACACAAACTCTATTCTCAAGTAAAAGTACAAAAATTAATCCGCTACAAGAACTAAATTAAGGAGTAAAAATAAATAGATAAAAAAAAAATACAATTGACATGCTCCAATAAACCACTGCTACCTCAGAATTGTAGTGACGTACTGCTGTAAATGCACTTATCATATAGATGCTTCATCCACTTATCATATAGATGCTTCATCCTTCTCTTCCACTGTCTCTCCCGATCTCAGTGAAACTTATTAGGTAATTTATGTTACCATCAATGTAACCTTTGCTCTTTTGTAGGAACATTTTACCATCAAACATGGAGAAATCCCTGCTGAAGCTGTCACAGTTTAACAAGTCCCTTTCACCTCTCCACCTGTTTAGTTTACATTTACCATCACGTCCCCACCGTAAAAACAGAGTCAGACTCTAACTGATATCAAAGAAATGAATTAACTTTTTCTCTAAAGACCCCTGGGTTTGTCTTACGCAGAGCGTACTTGATAAATAACTTGTTTTCTTTCTGAATCTTTTCATCTTCGATAAAAATTGCAGGAGTAGCAGACAGCTTAATACATCTTTAGTTAAATAAGAAAAATGAGACTAGACTAGGGAGACTAGGTGAGTCCAAAGATCAGCAGGTTTATATTTGATCATGTAACATTAAATCAGTAATTTTTCTCATTAGTCTGTCATCTCAAGGTAGAGGCAGTTGCTTACGGACCACAGGGTCAGTGGTTCGATCCCCGGCCCTGGCTATATGTCGAAGTGTCCCTGGGCAAGACACTGAACCCCTAACAGCCCATTCCCCTCCCCAGCTGTGCAGTGCCAGTCCAAGCCCGGTAGAAATTGGGGAGGGTTGTGTCAGGAAGGGCATCCGGCGTAAAAACTTTGCCAAATCAACATGCGGACAAGGATCCGCTGTGGCGACCCTGAACTCACTGGAGAAGCCGAAAGGAGTCTGTCATCTCAAAATTTAAGGCCATTCATAATTAAAAAGACTTCTTAAGACTGGGTTCTTCAAAACCATGAAGGTATGGAGAGTGGTGTGAAGAGAGATGCTGTTTTTTTCTAATAATAATAATAATTCATTTTATTTATAAAGCACTTTACATTTGTTAACAAATCTCAAAGTGCTACACAAGCGGATTAAGACCAAGAATAAAACATAATAAACATGTAATGCCTAAAAACATAGAAAACATAGAATAACACAGCATTAAAGTAAAAAGTAATGATCACTTTAAAATGTTTTTCTGAACAAAATCCTATGTATCCTATGTAGAATAATCAGCATTAGCAGTGGAAACACTGAATTTGCCTCTGTATTGGAAAATGTCTACAAAGTGTTATGATCATTATGATGATCTTCTAGGGGGGAAAAAAGACTTCATAATGAATACATTTTAAGGTTAAATATAATCCCAAATTATGCAACTAAAATAAACTTAATGTTCCCAACCACCATTTCAGTAACATTGTCACACTTTATATTAAATTGATTTGATGCAAATCTAGGTGAAGCAAATGAGAAAACGTGAAAAATGTCACCACGGTTTCCTCTTGTGCTGCTCCTTAAGACATCAAGTGTCATTAGTAAGTTATGCAACACTTGGCAATGGAAATACTTAATGACAGTGACTTTGTCAGCCAAAGTTTTATTATCCATCCATTTCTAACTCTAACAAATATTCTGCATGCTGGCATTTCAGTCAATAAGGTGCCAGCACTGGCTGTTTGGCTGTTAAATTAAATTTCTTTGCTTTCATCTTAGGATGAAAGAATGAAATATGGTTAACATTACCTGACACCAAAGAACAATAATGGCCTCACAAACACATATCACATTTTGAAAAACTGTTTCATTTTTTCTGATTAAAGTGTTCCGTGTTAGTGTTTTGTTCAATCCAGACCAAGAGAGGTTATATGACTCAAACCAGCCAATATAGCTAATCAGCATTTTATTATCACTATATTTCAAAAGTTTGTTCAAAATATCCAAGGCATACAGGTAAACGGAAATGAGTATTGACTGACGTACTCATTACTTCGTTCCTCACTTCATTTTCTCTGACATGACATCTGAAAGGCAAATTATTGAATTGTGTGACTGAGAAACACAGAGTGATGATATTTTATGGCATCGGCTGTGGTTGAGGCAAGGATTTCACTGCATATAGACATAATAACCATTTACAGATCATATCCACTGAATCAACTGCAACATTTGAGGAACTAGAACTGTAGAGATGTGTGTTATGAGGGTTCATCTTCAAGGTGGTTTGGACCCTCCATAATTCTTCATGTTGCTTCAAACAGGCCATTGCCCTGCACATACTGCACACACTGGAGAAAGAATAAATAGATATTAGTCACTGCTTGACTTTTCTGCAGATTGAAGACTATGATGTTGTGGCCAGCATGCTGGCTGCGCGCTGCCGTTCACTCTGCTCCCTGGACCTTTGGCGCTGCAGAAACCTGACTGATCGAGGCCTGGCTGAGCTTGTTTCTGGCTGCAGGTATAATAGGTTATACCAACAGGTTCAGTGCTTTATAGAGCATTTGATTTTTATTCTTCCTCAATGAAGCGAACAAACATGATTGAAGTAATTTTAATCAGCATGGAATCTTTTGCTTTGGTGGAACACCAGTGTCCTGCTGCTGCTTTGTACTTTGTATATAGCAATCCAGCTGATTAGATGTTTTACTCCTAGTGTAAATGTAGTGTAGGCACCTGTAAATGCTGGCAGTATACAGATTCATTACCTTGTGTTTATCAACTCAGAGTTGTTATTTTTCTGAATCCCTTAAAGCAGTTAACAACATTATGATCATAAACACTCTCTTCCAGATTATAGAGTCGAAGCAGAGTTTTCTTCTTTTTTGTAAATTTGTGGACCAGATCATCCCAATCTCCCTGTTTGATTTATGGTTGTATAGAATGCTGGAGGAGTTGGACCTGGGCTGGTGTCCCACACTGCAAAGCAGCACTGGATGTTTCCAGCACCTTGCCCGTAGCCTGCCGTGCCTACATAAACTCTTCCTCACTGCCAACCGCACCGTCTGTGACTCAGACATAGAGGAGCTGGCTACCAGCTGCCCCACACTGCAACATCTGGACATACTGGGTAAGTTCATATCCCACACAGATGTGGACATCCCTTATTAAATATGTGTTATAATATTCATATGTATTCAACACACACATTTTTGAATCAGTGCATATATTTACGATTCAATGTGAGCATAAACTAATCATCACTGTGCATTGAATGCGTCTGTGGCAAGCCCACTCCAAAATTTGCATTTGAGAATTTCCAAAAACTCCCAAGTTATCTGCAAAGAGAAACCAAAATAATCAGCTTAATATCGATATGAATAAAATAATGCTCAGTAAGCAAAGTTACAACAGCTCACAGCAGTGACTGAGGTGCACAAACACTTGAGTTCCAGTTGCATAAGTTGAGGAACTTGACAGCACAGTAGCATCATAAGTGCTATTTAGGTTGGCTACAGGATGCTACAGTAGTCGGGTGGGTCTGTGTGCTGGAGTAACTCTTGTGTGGTAAGTAAAGCACCTAGTATATTATTTTGGACTGGGCATATTATTGGTTTAGCTGGACAAATGGTATAATTTCATAGGAAATTCACAGTTAAAGTTTATTTTTGCAGATTTACTTATTTGCATTCCCCTGTTATTTCTTTGCCTGCGTTCATATTTGTGTCATATATCTTCCTTCCATCTATGGCCCTGTTGTGACTTCTCTACGGACAGGCACCCGGTTGGTGAGCGCAGCCTCGCTAAAGAAACTCCTCCAGGCTTGTCCTCAACTGCTCCTCCTGGATGTCTCCTTCTGCTCCCAGATAGACATGCGGGTAGTCCAAGAGCTCTCAGGCCTCTTCCCCAATGTGGCCATCAAGAAGAGCTTCACTCAGTGACCCAAGCATCATCTCATTTTTACCCTCCAGAGGAAGTAGGAGCTGGGATGTGCTCATCAGCAAACACTGCCCCAGAGCGTATAAGAGTCAGGTCAGATGCTGCAGGGGACTGCCTGCCTGCAACTGTATCCCAGACAAGATCTACTTTGGGTGGTAAATTGTTGGACTGTGAGAAGGCTCCTTGGATTTACTAGCTTAACACACACAACTACAGTACAGACTCATCAGGGTTGTTGCAGTAAAACTGTGACGTCTTCCCCAAGTTAAGTCACTTTTATTTATATAGCTCTTTTCGTAAATATTCCCAAGCAACAAAAGACTAAGAAATATGCCTTTTTATTAAACACAGGACATACACACAATGTAACAATTGCATTTGCAAGCAATCAACCTTTTAAAACCGAGTTAGTGTAATGAAAAGGGACAAAAAGTGTAAAAATAACCCATTTTTGGAAACTGCCTGAAAGCAGCAATAGGACGTATGTTAGCTGGTAACGTATTTGAAGATCAGGTCAGTGCCTTGTCAGAACATGCAGCTATCATTGGTTATTTTAATGCATGAGCGTCATTCTGACAGCAACACTCAACATCAAGCCAGTTTGAAATGTTATAAAGTTAAGGAATCATAATTGATGCTGTTTTATTCAAAGGTATCAGGAGCTTTAAGAGTAAAAGCAAAGGGGTGAACACAGCCTTATTTCGCACAGTGCATTGTGGATAGTCTCAAATCAAGTTTAATGCAAGTATCACAAGCTTTTCTGCATTTCGCAGAATCAGACACTAAGATCTCATGTTGAAAAACACACTACTGACAACATGCTTTAATCAGAAACATGTGAGAATGTGTCAGCAAATCGGAATGACATTTGTTTTAATTTACACATACGCTATATATGCAGACGTGGAAAAACACCTAAGGCATCAAATAAACAACAGTCAACTGACTCATACAAAATAAAGCCCTGGGAATTAACACGGTTCAACACCCGGAAATCCAAAGATACAATAACACAAGAAAAGCAATAAGAGAAGCTGAAATCCGTGAGCGTTAGTTCTTTTATTGGGGAAAAATGAAACTATTTGTGCATTATCCAAAGTTTGCAAATGATTGCCAGAGAAATTAATCATAAAAACATTTTGGGTGTAATTTGTCAATGGGGCAGGTCTGATTCAACCAATCTCTTTAAATTGTTTTGATTACATTTTATGGAATAGGTTCCAAGCGGAGTAAGTGTGCTGCTGTTAATATTTTTGCACACCTTACGCTAAACATACATATAATGATTAAATTAATCAAAAAAGAGCATTCATTGACACTGGAACATGGAACATGCCTTTTTATCAAAAAAAAAAAAAAAATATGACACGATATTAGACTTTAGATTTGTGTTAGATCTGCCCTTTAAAGATGTTTTTGAGAAGTGGGATAAGACTTTATCTGCACCTAGAAAGGCAAAAACTTCCAGTCAGGTTTTTAAGTCAGGCTGGCCAGTGTTCATTAATTCTGCTAATAATTGTGTACAGTTATTACATACTAGTTATCCGTTAAGTCACTGAATTGTTTTGACATTGATTTTGTGTCCAAAGCTCAGTTATGAAGTTCGAAACCATTTCCACCATGCTATGATGCTGTAACCTTTTCTTTTGTCAGTCAGATAAACTGTATGACATTGCTGACTATAGCCACCTCATTACGGTATGTGCTTACCACCATGGGAAGAAGCACTGTGAAATAAGTTGCGGATGGGATGGTAAAATTTGACAATGAAGAGTGTAAATACTGCATTTGACCTCAGTATGTGTCCTGAAGCTCAGGGGTTAGATATGTCATCTTGTTTTGTTTTTTTAAGTTATATTTTTCTCTAGAAACCAGCACAACGGACATCTTTACTGACGGTGACACCTGACTGAGTCAGCTGTGAGCTTACCTGCCAGTGGTGTTACTGTTATATGACACACACAAATGATCAATTAGCACTGACATAACGGGGACAAACGTATTACTTATTGAGTATTGATTGTTGCAGTAAATGTAAGCTTGTGAAATTATGTTGCTGTTCCCAATCAGTTAATATATAAAGCCACAGTTGCAGTGTGGCTTAAAAGCTTTTTTCTTTGAAGACACTTCAAGATTTCTTTTACACACATGCTATTAGTGAAGATTTGTGCCTTAAATTCCTGTTTAAATGTTGTGCAATGTCCATGTGGTATAGTTTGTAGAAAGATGCTCTGCTTTTATGCCCTTCAACCAAAGTAATGTGCACAAGCCTGTTCAGTGGTCCCACTACTGTATGTGACCAGTTTATATGCCATAAACTGGCCAGCTGTATGTCAGCCATGGTATTTATTATGCAAAAAATATTTATTTTTACTTTATTTTTATTTTAACCTCCCTATCCCTCAATACATTAACAGTAAAGTCAGGCATTACACTGTTTTGTTTTCTCAGCTTCAGTACATTTAGCCTAGCTTAGCACAAAGAATGGAAGTGCATCTTTTGCTTAGCTTTGTTGAATGAATGACATCAAGGAGAAACTGATAGCTAGTTATCATTTACATATATCTATCCAACAAAATGTAAAACAAGTTGTAGTTTTAAAAGCAATTAGTTTAAATATGTACTTTTACTTTACAACAACTGCATTTGTAAGTAGATGTTGCAGTGCAACTTCTGCTTTTGTATGTATGAGGAAAGTCAGTGTTAGTTAGCTTTAAAGCTGTTAAATGCATTTCTTGTTTTCGCTTTCACACTGCAGTGTGTAGCTAGAGCCATAGCTACCACTGAGAAAACTAAAGTTAAAATTAACACAGTGGGAATTTCTATGTTAATTCTAATATTCATTAGTCGTGTATTTTTTGACAAATTATTATTGAGGAATTTAGAGTTTGTAAAAATTTCTTAGAAGATAACATTTACAGAAAATGTAATTGAACATTTAAAATAAAAGGCCTTCTAGTTTCTAAAATCCCCACTATGTTGTAACGGTTTTCTTTCGTACTTCAAGCTAAGCTAGGCTAAACACCTGACTGACCTGCCCTGAGGGCCACCAGATCGCAGTTTTTCTATCGAATTACGGATGCTGCCCTGTCCCGTTTAGATGCCATTTCTGTCAAATTCTCTGTTTTTCTGTTTGTTTTCAACATCTATTGCGTTTTCAATAGAGTGGATGAGCTTACAGTGTGACATCTAATGTGTGCACACAAGCCCTCCCCATTCAGATGATGCAAATATTACTTCACTGAGTGGAAATCTGGCGAATGAAACTTAAGGCAAGTTTACTATAGCTGGTTGACTGCAAAGTGTACATACCTGGTCTATACAGTCATTTCAAGAATATTTTAAGACAATTGCTTCTCAAATGACTATTGCAACTCCTTGTAAACAGTGATATGTACAGCAACAGCTTTCATTTGTTGAGGGAGAATTTTTCATACCATTCTCAGGCTAATAAAGCTTTTGTTTTTGTTTTAATTTTTTAACATTTCCTGTATCGCAGGATGATTCCCACCTTGAGTGACTGAGAAATGTATTGAATATGCATCCTGTCCTCTCCCAGTCTGCATGTGTGATCGTCCTTTGTGCCATTGGTAGGACATGCAGTGATGCTCGCTGTGCTGCAGTGTGAAAGCCACTGTCCTGTGAAAAGATTGTGCCTGTCATGATAAAACTGGCTGCTTGACTTTCACCAGTTTTTAAATAAAACCGAAGGCCAATGACTGATAAAGCAGGCTTGGTGTTTGAGTGGCTCCTTTCATTCCTACAGTCCTCTTGAGATTCTGTAAGGTCATGGATTTTGTAAGAACTAAACAGTAGAACAACTGTCTAGATTGCCATAAATGCAAATAAACTGGTAATATATAGATTTCTCTTATTCTTCTGCTTCAGTGAACAGTACACCATCAGTGCAAAGACAAATATAAATTACATTACTGTATCATGCTGAGGCATTGTAAGTGTGATTGGGAGAAAAGTAGGGTCATCAACAGAATCCGCAACAACTAGCAAAGCCATTAGTCAGAATGACTGACTGGATAGTAGTGGGGGAATGATCCTTTTTGCCTTAACCCTCTGCCATTTTACAGTCTATTAATACCACAGGGAGAAGTGACATTAGCTTGTCTTCTTAACGGCCTTTTAATGAATTGTTTATGCCTGGTTTAATGATGTATATTGTGGCCCTGTAATGTGCCCTAATGACGGAGAACGAGGCCGCCTCAGCTGAAGTATTAATTTGGACTGCCTCCCCAATGATTATTCCTCAGCCGCCACCGCTGCTGCTGTGTGTGCTGGGAGTACGGATGCGAACGTGATTCATGGAGGCTTTCCGCTCGGCGCTACAGCTTGATTTCTTGCTGTCACGCTCCTCTATGAGGCTGATATATCCGGGGGGGGATCCACAGCAATTAGTTCAGCTTTTTATTTGTCTTTCAAGAGCTTACAGAGGTAGCTTGATAAATCTGCAGGGGGAATATATGGATGGAAATATTGCTCTTGAATAATAACTCCAACATTCAAACCTAAACAAGAGCAGGGCTGGCATGTGGTTGCTTCATACCTTTTTTCTTACTACAAACCACATGAGTGACACCAGAGCATAGTTTGATGAATATGGCAGCACCCTGTGGTGCAGTAATAGTCTTCTCTTCAGTGAGACATGTCTGCTGAGTGCTGTGGTCTGCCTCCTTTGAGCCCTCCTCAGGCTGGGACCCAACAGGCCTGAGACCTGCCTGAGGGAGGCCTCACTATGATACCAATCATTATGTGGCTTGCTGTTCCTTCTCTAGTTTCCCAGCTTAGACTCTAATAATGAAGATATCCCTGTCAGTCCTCCCACTGCTGTGTCTGACGCTTATTATTTTTGTTTAGCTTTAAGGATATACACAATGTCAGTGTTGACTTTCTCAAATCCATCGAAATACTATAATCCATACGTTGATTTTTGAATCAATAGACATGCAATGCTGCTTTAGCTACATCTCAATCCATGAGGATACCTTTTCAATTTTACAAGTTGTCGAGGTCTGATACACCACAACTGAGACCGTTGTGTGACATTTATCTGCTAGTGGTGCAGATCGAGTCCTAGTTTTGTCAAAATCAAGACTACATCCCTGTTCCAGCAAGCCTCTGCTTTTCGTTTGCTTAAAAGGTGGTTGTCCTTTTTTTGAAGGCAATTAACACATTTTCCAGAACAGAGGTGATCAAGTTCTTTGTCTTGTGAACCCTAAAATGAAGTGAGTTTCTCTCATGATGCCTTGTAATGTGGATGTAAGTCATGTGGCTTCTCAGATTGTTTCAGTTGAAGGTATTTTAGGAACCAGAAGAGGTGAAAGTATATACAGTATTTCACAAGAAATGTTTAATTATTTTCTTTTTTCACTCGAATCATCTTGTGACTCCTCCAGCTTTACCCTGACCCCCAGATCGGAAACCACCAGAAAAGAACAACCGTCCTTTTTACTTGTTTTGTGCCATGAAGACAAAGAGTGCAGCACACTTTCACCCAGCTCTGACTCAGTGGCCCAGACATCAAAGACGCTTAAGAGACAAGTCTGTCGATCCATATCCTGTCTTCAGTATCAGTTGCCTGCAGATACTAATCTTAATGACAGTTTTTTTTCCCTTGGAATACAACAAAAATCGAGTAAACATTTGAAAATTTGAGCGTGTGTGAGCTAGTTTATGACACTGTGTGTGACGAGTTTATGACATTTTTAAAAATAATTTTATTTCTATACATGATTGTGGCAAAAAATAAGAGACAGCAAAAACTGCATAGTCTTTGTACTCTTGTCATTAAAATAAGTACATTATTCAGAACCTAATTGAATTATTAATTATTTTAATTTTTAATTAATTTTGTTGCAAGTACTGTATTGGTATTCAAGTCTAGTTTTTACTCAACATGGCTTTTATATATTAACTATAAGTTATTTTTTACTGCAAGGTTTATGGATTACAGATGTTTCATGTTTTGTGGTTTTTAATTATGGATCATGTTTTGTATATCTTTGTATATGATGCTTCAGTTCTGATTAATGATTCATTTTGTTTTTGTCATCAGTGTGCGGCTGTATCTGAGCCGGAGCTCAGTTGGTTAAGGCAGTCGTCCAAGGACCACAGGGTCAGTGGTTCGATCCCTGGTCCTGGCTATATGTCAAAGTGTCTCTGGGCAAGACATTGACAGCCCATTCCCCTCCCCAGCTGTCCGGTCCAAGCCCGGTAGAATTTGAGGAGGGTTGCGTCAGGAAGGGCAACCCTGAACTCACGGGATAAGCTGAAAGGACAAAAATTTATTAAAAAAAGTGTAACAAAAACCCTTGTGACTCAAAGCCGACTTTCTTTCTTTCAACACCCGTCACAGAGTTTAAATTGAGTAAGTGGACCTGAATTTTTTTCACATGAGTGAGAAATGTTCAGTATTGACAGGACATTCTTTAATGTTTTACCTTCTAATTATCTATGAAACCTGTAAATGTGGACTCTCAGCAGCCCTTAACATTCAGAGACTCCTGGACATTTCTTGAAGAGGCTCTGGCGCAGACGAGAGATGAGCATGTTTCACAAACAGGCCGAGCAATTATAGTCTGAATAATTATGCACTGAAGGGGAGACACGATTCGCCCCACTGATCAGCAAAGTTCATGTGAAGTTATAATTAAACAATAACTCGTTTACAAATGAACGCTCACGCACGTTTGTGTGCTTAAGTGTGCAAAGTGTAATTAGCCACGATGCATCTGAGTGAGATTGAAGAACAACAATGTCAAATGGTGGAATTATGCTCCGCTCGTAAGCTTGTATCAGTGTTATCTGTGTGCTGGGTGGGGGAGGGGGGAGGGGGGGGAGGAGGAGGGATGCAAGGAGCTAAGAGGAAAAACTGATTGAAGAGTTATTGATACAGAAGGCTGCTTCAGCTTCAGACAATTCAGAGCTGGACATGATGTTTGACAGGGACACTTTGTACAAGGACATTAACATTTCTTGGGGGTAAATAGGCAGAAAACATTCATTTTCAATATTCATTAGACCCCAAGAAATCATATTAAAACATTGTGTCGTAACACATAATGTTAAATTATTATGGGGTGTGAATATGATTGTGTGTTGATGTTGCTTCCGCCTGTTTTTCCTATACAACTGAATGTGTCACAAATTAAGAAAATACTATCTTTTAATGACTAAAAAGACACCAGGAAGTCAAATGTCACCAACTTTTTTACGCAAAGCGTGGGTGTAAAAGATACTTCACATAGTTTGAGCTGACACCCTGTGTGATGTTAGCAGCTTGTCTGAACAGGCTTTACATTCAGCCTTTGATTTTCACCGTACACGCAAATCTGCAAGGATGGGTGTGATTATCTCACCTGGACTCTGTTTATTATTGTTCAAAGTAGGAGTATTTTAATTAGCAATTGGTTGATTTTGTTTATTAAAACATGGCCATAAACAGCAAGAATCCACCGTGAGATTTCAGAGGCCAACGTCATGTTTTTTTTTTTGGTCATCACATAAAAAGAACAGATGTAACTACTAACACGAAGAAGCGTTCTGTTATGCTGAAACCTCCATGAGGCTGTCGCTGTGAACCAGGGCCCTAAAACGGAAGCAGCTACTGTGAGTGGAACTCAACCAACATCCATTTCATTATTTACAGTAGTTCACTGCTTGTTTTGTCTGACCAACAACCTTCAATTTCAAATGATGCCAAACTGACAAAAGCAGTGATGTAAGTTTAGTTTTAGAGAGGTGACCTTCTATCAGTCAGCGGAGTGATCCATTAACGAGCAAGGTAGAATCACTTATAAAACAACGGTTTATTGCCAAAGTACACAAAGTTTTATGATCATAAAATGCTGTTGATGTGCCACTCTAGTAAATCCAGGGTGACTCGTCGAGTTTAGGCTCAATAGTTGTGACACTGACCACATCACTCTGTATCCATATGGGAATGAATGACAAACTCTGAGTTTTCTAAAATAACATCAGCAATAATGACCTCACGGGTCAGTCGGTCTAATGAAGATCCACCACGATGATGTTTATAAGACATCTCTGATGTTTGTATTCTGTTTAAAATGTTTTCTTTCACAAGTTTTATCCTCTGCTTTTGTCCATCAACATTATCTCTCCATCCATCCATCAGCCATCACCTCTTCTCCCCTTTAGAAGGTTCCAGGGGTCCTGCAGTCAATCCATTCACCGATTATTAACATTTTACAAGAAGAAATCACTATGGAAATGTAACTAATTTGCTTTGGATGGACCAAACAGGGTCTTTTTAACCTTAATGTACGTTGACGATTTCACATCGATTGTCACTAACCTTGCTGTGAAGTCTTTTAATTTATTACACAATCCCTAAATGATGCTTTATCTGCTCCCCCAAAGCTGAACTCTATGAGCACAAACAACCTTACATCAGGCCACATACTTCTGCCATGAGTTAATCACGTCATTTTATTCTTTAATTCTGATTCAGTTCTCACACAAATACCACAGGAGCTGGGACTCACCCGTTGGTGTCGCTAGATGGCGCTAGAGTAGCGACTATCCCCCCTCAGTGTTTCTCCACAGCGCAGTCGGCGACACAGCCGAGCAGCTTTTTCATCCCTAGGAGCCTAATGGGAAATTTCAAGTCACCTAAATAAAAAGGAAGGTGTAATTAACGCGACGCGCTATTAATTGCATCTGCTACAGAGCGGATGAAGGGCACGAGGGCGCACTTTTTAGATTACTGGGCTCCACAAAAGTCATCTTCAGAGATCAGACAGAAAGATGCGGGGGGGGGGGGGGGGGGGGGGGGGGCTTTATTTCCGGGTGTCATTTCATGCCGGGCGTCCAAATAGCAGGTCAAACGTCCGGGGTGATGATGACGCAGAGAGCGACGTCTTTTATTTCCCTGCACTAAAAACAACAATAACAACAACAACAAAAACAGAGTGAGGGACTAATTCACTGTGGTACAGAGGGATCATTTCCACTGCTTATCATCCCACACACACACACACAGAAATTCAACCAAATCGCCATCAGGCCCAGTAAGGTCACTGTTTTTAGAGCAGAGTCTCTGGTCCTATGTCTTATAGGAATTTTACAGAACGTTTTCAAAACAGGAAGAGTTATGTTTTATGACGCCACTATGTCAGAAAAAAACATCTGGGACACGGCTACATACATGGTTGGAAAATCCCAATTCATTCTCTACAGTCAGCTATATTTCTTCTGCAACTTGTCTATATGTAGCCTATAATAAATGAATAAATAATTAAATAAATTAATAAATAAATAAGCGCCCTACATGTTGGTTTGTGGTCAGCGTAATTGTCCATAAATGATTGATCAGCTATTGATACCCCTACTGATCTCCCTCCGATGACTATTAATACTGAGGCGTGTAAATCTCACCTCCAGCTCATCCACGAGCAGCTTGTGGAGTAAAACGGAGAATATCCGATTTGTAATTAAAACGATGACGACAACCACAGAGGGCAGCACGTTTTCACGCTGTTGTAAAAGTGGCTGGGAAATACCAATACTTTATATTTGGCTGTGTGGTTCAAAAAAACATAACTAGAGTGGGTGTAAGGAAGAGTCTCCTACAAATGTCACCCCACAGAATGGTGTGGCAATAATAAAGAGAAACTAAGTAACACAGGAAACGGGAAAAATACACCAAGGTCACCACCATGAATGGTGCATAACACAGTCAGCGCTGTCCCTCCAGGAATAGAGTGAGTTTTTCTTTGTGCACAGAAGTGTGTGTTTCGATGGGAGGATCACGGGGACTGGATCCAGCCCAACACGCTTTGTTAAAAACTGAAATTATTCGTTTACATCTCGTTTAAAGCCCATGTTGCTTGATCATGAATTAGCCCATCATCGTTTAGCCCAAGTAACGCGAGATTTACATCCAAAATGTCTAAAGCAAAGGCAAGTTTTGTGTCTTGATAATTGATAATTACGAATAAAAAACACTTCATGGATTTTAGTATCATGACAGCAGATTTTGGTATATGGGTTTAAAAACAAACAACCTTGCAGATTGTAGGGTAGATAATATAATATCGAATCTAATAATCATTGTTTTTTTCGTTTGAGTTCGAGACATTGTGAGCATTCACGGAGAAAGTGAAAAATTAAGATACAAGTGCAGTGAAACCACATATTTTCGCGTTGGACCCCTCTCAACCCTTCTACGGACCACTATCGGTCCTGGAACCCCACTTTGGGAACCCCCTAATTTAACCCTAGATGGAAGCTGTGGGTTTCCCAGCCCAAAAAGCCAGTCCATTTCAAAGCAGCCTGGAGCAAAAACAACACAATCTTCCATTCATCAATTTTCTCTCAGCCATTAATTCCGCACCAGCCAATGGACTCAGAGCAGGAGGCAGATTTTCTTAACACCACAGCTGTCCATCACACAGGGAACACACTACTGCAGCATTCTGCTTTGCTGAGTTAAAAGGGGGAAAAAAAGAAATACATTTAACATCCACGTTGGAAAAAAAGCTGTTTAATATTAACCCCATTATTTAAAAATGTGCAAGTCCGTTGTTCGTGTGTCAAGTGAGGAAACACGATTTCTCACCTCTGCTTTAGATCTACCCCAAGTTCATCCAGTGTATATGACATAGCCTATACCCCCAACAAAACCAAACGACTGGTTTAACAAGCGATTCATCAAATAAAAACAAAAACAAAAAACAAACAAACAAGAAAACAGCGTCGGGTTGCTACAGGTCTACATCCCACGTCTTGAATTTCCAGTGAATTATGACTTGGATCAATTCATTAAAGCTACTGAGAAAACATTTCAATGTCATGATGTTTTCAGCGAGGGAAAAAAAAGTAAAAGCTGTTTCCAACTGAGGAGGAACAAAAATTAAAAGTCCCTGGATATGTGTCTTTGCATAAAACAAAAAGCAAGCTACTGTTCGAAGAAAAGATGTATATACATTTAGCTGTGACGGTCCAGGCTGTGGTGATCCCGCTGAAAAATAAACCTCTCTTCTTCCCTCGGTGTCGTTTCATATATATCTCGCACTTTGTGTCATCTATAAAAGCCATGGTAGAATAAATTACAATCTCATTAACAAAAGTAAAAAAATTACAATTTACCCCGTAATAAAGCAACAGAGGCGAAGATGAACAAAATGGCTGAAATGAAACTATCTCAATAATTAAAATATAATAATAATAATAATAATAATAATAATAATAATAATAATAATAATAATAATAATTTGGATTATATGCTTATATTTGGAATGTAAAATGTTATTTTTTATTTAAAGGCCTTATTATTATTATTATTATTATTATTATTATTATTATTATTATTATTATTATATCTTTCTATTCCACAGTAATGTTAATCTCCGATTTTGTTTTCTCTTAATCAGATTCATTTGTGAATTACTAATCAATCTGAATTTAATATAAATAGGCAATATATTTGGGTTGGAAACACAATCGAATGCAATTCCAGAGCGAACATTAAAAGGCAGAACAGAACTCCTTAGACAATTTAAAGAAATTAAACTGATTTTACATCACATGAAAGAAAATAAAAATAAAAAAAACCTTAGCTCAAAATAAAATTCGCCACAGAAAAGTATTAAACCGCAATCGAGCATAATTTCGGCAGCAAAATGAACGTTAAATAGCAAACAAAAACAAGGCAGTAGGTAGGCTGTGAATGGAATCTGGATTTTAAAAACTCGACCTGCTTGTGTCTGAAAACATCAATTCAAAAAGTGCCCCAGTGAAGAAACAAAACAAAGGGATTAAACCATGAATTTTAAAGTTATACAATATTTACAAAAGTGGATCCAAATATTCTGTGAGAGTGGTGACATATAGTTTTGTAGATACCTAAATATCTATAGCCCATCTTGTTGTGTAAAAGTGCCAGATAATCTAATCAATCGCCACGGAGTCCTTCCTGTAGCTGGGAGACTCTCAGAGGTGGGGAAATAATATTGTTTAACGCTTGTTTAGTGAAAAATATATTGGCCTTTTTGTCTATAGTGCTGTTTGACTCATGACAGAGGTCACGCAGAGGTCTAATGTCCTACATCACTGCACTCAGGCCAGTTAACGAAAAGTTTAGCCAGTGAGCTGCTCACAGGTAATAATAATAATAATAATAATAATAATAATAATAATAATAATAATAATAATAATAATAATAATAATAATAATAATAATAACCTGTTTACCTGACTAAATCCTGACAGAATAAATAAGAGCCTGCACTTTCCCAGCAGTGTTTTCAATGCAACGCGGCTCTGGCTGACAGATGGGACTCGGGCGATGCTCACCCTCAGCTGGACTCCACTGGACTGGGGCTGCAGCCTATACTGGCCTCCAGCTTACTCCATTAACGCAGCTCCTTTGACCCCACTGCACCACCCACCCTGCTGGATGCACAGTTTAGAGCTACAAAACCAAACGCCACTTCCTTTACTTTCCCTCTTACGCACAGGAAACAAACTGGTTGTATTTGATATAAAGGTGGCGAATGGAAACCATTCAGCTTGAGTTTCTTCTTAAACCAGATTCCCCCCTTCCCCTCCCTCTTTTTTTTTTCGTCAAGTATGATTTCAATACACAATAGGGGCTACACCTTGAAACTGCGTCGACTGGAGTCACAGTGCTGGGCATGTATCCTCGGAGAACACAACACAGGCTTATGTTCCTTAAGCTCTGGGTGAGGAAAAAAATGTCCTGTCCTCCCCTCACTCAATTCCATTTTTCAAATATTCACTGCAGATATTGTGTAAGTACTCGCTCCAATCTATTATACATAAAACACCCACTATATTTTTTCATAGTCCAGTGATTTATATATAACCTTGGGGATAAATAAAAAGGATAAACAAGTCCTGGAGGAGCGATCCAGCAGAGTTCATTGGACCGGGGTCTGGACCCCGTGGTGCGGCGGCGTGTCCCCGTACACATCCTCGCTCCCTGGCAGAGCTCCTCCGGGAGGGGTCATGCGTTTCTCTTTCTGTCTCCTGTTACAAAACCAAACCCTCACCACTTCTTTCTCCAGGTGCAGACTGTCTGCCAGGGTGATTATTTCCGACGCTGCAGGTTTAGGGCACTTCAAAAAATGGCTCTCCAAAGCTCCCTTTACGCTTACCTCGATTGAAGTCCGTTTTTTCCTTTTCCTCCCTTGCGCCGCGATTTTGTCCAAGCTGGTCGGGCTGCCCGAGGTGGAGTCCGCCTCCTCCAGCCACTTGTTCAACAGAGGCTTCAGCTTGCACATGTTTTTGAAGCTGAGCTGCAGGGCCTCAAACCTGCATATTGTGGTTTGAGAAAACACATTTCCGTACAGGGTCCCCAGGGCGAGTCCCACGTCCGCTTGCGTGAAGCCCAGCTTGATCCTCCGCTGTTTGAACTGCTTGGCAAACTGCTCCAGGTCGTCCGAGGTCGGCGTATCCTCGTCCGAGTGGTCGTGGTGGCTCTGTGGCCGGTGCTGGTGCTGATGCTGGGACGCAGGGTGGCCGTGTTCGCTGAGGTGCGGGCTGTGGTGGTCGTCATGACTGTCTCTTAGGTTGTGGTGGTGCATCCCTTGCCCGCTGCCCGGGATCAGCCCGTTCACGCTGAAGCCCGGCTGCGAGTAAATAAGGCTTTGGCCGTTTGTCGTCGCCATGCTCGGTATGTGCGCCGCGGTGGTGGTTCTCCACGCCCGTCCGTCGTGATGGTTCCCGTGCGTCTGGTGCACCAGGTGGGGCGGCCGCGACTGGTGCTGTAGGTTGCTGCTGGAGTTGTGCATCTCATCCCGTGCGCCTTGCACCGCGGGTTTGATATCCTGCTCTGCGCCGAGCGGGCTGGTGGACCACGGGGCTCCCTCTCCGTGGGACAGCGCCGTGATCCACTGGTGTGCGTGGCTGAGCGTGTGGCTGTTGCTCTGCAGCGGGTACTCGCTCTGCAACAGGCTCTGCGCGTCCCGGTACGCCGTGGCTTGCTGCATGCTGCCGGGCTCCGAGTGCACGATGGATGCGCTGGAGGTGAGAATGTTGTAGTGGTTAGACGCTGCGGTCGCCATGACTCTCGGAGCCGGACTGGTCGCTCTTATTAAAGAAATCTCGCATTTGACAGATCCCCTCCTGCCCACAGGCGGCTCCCAGGCGCTCTGCCAAGTGGACGCCGAGGCGCACCTGGACTCTGCCCCGCCCCAGACGCTCATTGGATGTCAAAAGATGATGGACGTGGTTACCCAGAGCAACGACGCGATGATTGGCTACGGGGAAATCTCAACAAACACTACTCTCTTTGTTGGAGAGTGCGAGTTGAAGGCTCCCGTGGAAGCGGAGAGCCGGAGTGCAACATGGGGAGACGGAGCACCGGGAGCGGCAGTGCAACTGTAAGACACAGTTGATTTACTTCGATAATCATGTTCTATCAAGACCCAGACTGTAGGTAGGCTCGTTAAGCGAAACCAGCATTTCTTTTGTTGAGACAATGAATACAAAAGTTCTCTTGATCAGCATGCACAAGTGTTTATGTCGGTAGACTTTACTTCTGCAGTTAGGCGCACGTTTATGAAAATAAATGTTATCTGAAAGGTTTGTGCAACATCCTGATTTGACCAGACATAGATCTGTTTGTCAGGATTTCTACGAGCATATTCGGATTTGTGGTTATAACACTGGGCCTGTGTTTTCAGGAGTGCTGCAGTGTTTTTCTCCTATGACGTTGAAGGAGTGAGGATATTCATCCATGTGTTATTTGTGCAGAGTTGTGTGATTAAAAGAAATGGCTGATGGAGTTTTTTTTCCCCTTACTGAAAGTACTGAAAATCTCTAAAGTCTACAGATTAACTAATATCTGTGCGTTAGGATAAAATAAGTCAGATAATTTGTGAAAGAAATAAAATCACCTGAAATCGAATGAGTTGACATTTACATCGGATTTGAAACAACAGACATGGAGACATGACGGCATATTAAACGTGTCATAAACTTTACCATGTTTATGGTGGATTGTAGAAAGAAGCAAACTATACGGGACTCGTCTGTTTTCAAGAATGAGCTTTTCGGGAATAGGAAAAAGCAAAGACACGTTTGAATTAGGCCAAATTGATTATGGATCAAATTGTAAATTAAATAGTCAATTCTTGGCTTATTTTGGTCCATGTACCCGAGTTGACATTAAACCATACAGATTTACTGTCTGTTTGCCTAAACTAATCCATCTGTTATTTGAAAAAAAAAAGAAAAAACAGTGGCCGCTGGTATCTGTGTAAATTCTTTTCATCATACTGTGTATTAGTCTTCTTGAAGTCTTGACTTGAAAACTTCCAACAGCCCATAAAGTACATTTTAGAAGCTTGAGTAAGAGTGAGTACACAGTGGAAAAGGTGGGTCCCTGGACTGAAGCTGAGATTCTAGATATATAGACATTTTAAACATAAAATAAGCTATTTAGTCTTCAGAACGTGTGGTTACAGCCCAGGAAAACATCATGAGACCATTCGAGCTTAGGGGGCAACAGCACCGAGAGCCTTCCAGGACTCTCTATGTGACCAAGAGAGATGTAGAAATTATTTTCTTGTCTTATATACAACTAGAGGACTACATAAGTGAAGAAGAGGATTAAATCCAGACTCAGGCCTTTAGTCCAGGGCAGGGAGGGCAGGTTTCCATCCCATCCCAGCTGTCGTCCCCCCGGTGTCAGCTTCAGGGACCAGGACTTTGTCCAGAGAGGGGACATTCCTGGCCGGCCGCTGCTGGTTGCCATAGGGAGAGGTAAATGAAACAGCAGCAGTTGCGTTGCTGACGCCTCCCACCCCCCCCCCTGTCCGTGGACTATCTAAAGGCCTCTATTTAGAGAGGCTCTCTGCTGTGGGGACAAAGCCTTCACAGGGATAAAGGAGGGAGGAGTAGAGAGCACAGGGCCTGAGAGGGAGAAAGAGCCTGAAAACCTGAAAAAGGCTGTCCTCAAAGCTGCTCCCCACTCTCCACTAAGATGTGAAAATATTACAAACAGAAATTTTGCACAGCATAAGTGTGTTTTAACTTTCTAACTTCTCCTTAATTCCGAATACAAGACGGCATTAATAATTTTGACTGTATATGTGCAATTAAAAGGCACTTTTGGTTAGTCTGTGGCATATAACAATTCAGTCCACCAGAAATAAAGTAACACACACTGCCCACAAATTAAACCTATAAATCAATGCAGAACACTTCTTCAATATCCACAATTTAAAACTTCTAAACTATGCAAATGACTGCAGCTGTAATTAAACATTTTATTAAATAACCTGGACCATACAGTATAGCAGTAAAATTAAAATGCAATAAAAAAGCAATTATTTAAGAAATATCTCCCTCCAAAAAACAGTCAAACTGCGCAGTGAAACCAGAAAAGTCGACATACTGAACATCCACACTCACAAATCATTCTTAGTTATGTTAATTTATTCACAAAGTTCACGGGGACACATGTCATGTGTACAGACTGAGGTCTGTGAACAATACAGGGAGTGTAACAAAGGGCAAGTGCTAATTATAAAATGGTCTTTATTTTGTGCTTTACATGGCCTGGAAGGGAGTTTGATTTCAACTGTAACTTGATGCTGTTTCAGTGGCAAAAGAAGAAAAACACATTCTTAAGCACTGATGTTATTAGCAATGATACATTTGGACAAAAATTTATTGTCTTAGAATAAAGTTTTTGACACCAAGTTATACAGTATAAACTTTTGTATTCGTGCCTTAAAGTCACATAGTGTTTGCAGAACATATCGATGTTTCAAATTTAAGACTGGAAATTGCTAATATTTGTAATGAGCAGACACGTCTTTTATTGCAAAGACAAACACACAACATTAAGTGTAAGTCGGATTTATGATGCAGTTGGTGTGTTTACATTAATAACTGTGAACAGTAAAATAAACTAGGCCAATGAGAATAAGCTGAGAACCACTCAAATTGCTCATATTCCACGTATAACTCAATTTTGAATTAATTATTACTGATTGAGCCTTTAATGGATCTCATTTCATAGGCTAATAATCCTTTATGGATGTGAATCCAGCTGCACTTACAGCACACGGCGCTGCCAGGATTTAAGTCGTACAAGGAAAAGTTTTAAGGCACGGTTCAGTAATTCATTCTGGTAATACTGAACATTATTGTGGCGTAACATTGAAATCGGCCAAATCAAAAGAACATTGTGGTAATTAGGCTGTAATTCAAAGAATTACCACATCGCCACACAGGCTTAAATAGTCGTGTTGGGAGAAACGCAAAGCACATTATTTTAATGGTGTAATATGCAAACTATGGCTCGTTTCAATTACATGGCTTAACAATGCATAAATGATGCCAGCCTTGTTATTTGGACTGCAGGGTCCTCAGTTATTCAATCACTCAGAGGGGCCAGTGTTAGGGGCCATGCTGCCTTCCTCTTGTACTGTAAAAACCCAGTGCTGAGCACTGAGGGCTGCTGCCAAACTACATTTAAGGGAATAAAAATGAACAGCAGAGAATGTAAGCGTTAAATTAACAGTAGGATAATTATATGACCCATGTGCTGTAAAGATTCAATTTCTAACGCTCTAATTAGGCGACTGTCTCCCCATACATCAGCTCACATCCCTCTGCCAATTTCTCACCAGAAAGCATCCTGTGAGCAGAAATAATTAGATTTTATTAAGACACGGCTCGTGTAATAAAGAAAATCAAAGGAGGGGCTGGTTAAATATGATGTGTTTTTAAAATCATTGCTTGGTCGTCGCACACAGTCCACTGAGCCCCATTTAAAGACAAGGACAGTTAGGTCCAAACTAGAGCATAGGCTAGGATCTGTCTGGATGTCTGACTATATTAACCCATTTAATGAACCATCCACTGTCTACTGTAGAGCGAGGATACAGTAACTTGTGACATGAATATAATCAGTCTTTAATAACTCGAGCTGAGCAGATTTTGTGTCAACACAACTGGTTTGAAGCCAATCATAGTCCAGTATGCAGTGTGCTTGCACAAGTGGGATGTGGAAACTTGAAGTTTACAATGCACCTGCATGTAGAATGGACTCAGATCTTTTGCCCAAAAGTTAAACTTTTTGTGATAAAAACATACACATTAAATAAAACCATCGAGGAGAGAGAAGCTAGATCCAGAGAATATTTGAAGTTTTATTTATATTCTATTCTATTCTATATATTTATATTCTAGTTATATTTTATTTTCTTTATGTAAAGTTTGTTACAGAATTTATCTGCAGCAATGTAATAATTACATTGTTGCAGATAAATTCTTTGTTCAGTGACTTTTCTAATCTCTATTTGCTCTGGACAGGAACATGCCTGTAGTGAAAACTCCTGTGTATCTGAACTATTACTACAGGACTTAAATACAAGCACAGTAAGTTCAACAATTTATTATTTAGTGCCACAAAGAAACAAATAGCAATTTTTGTACAATACGGTTTCATTTTATGGGAACAACCATAAATAAATGGATTTTTTATTGCATTGCTTCTGCCACCTGTCATGAGTTTGATTTGCATGGCTCATAGTAGAACAAACGTAAACTCAAAAAATGGTGTCCTTTGATATGTCAGGACACATCTTCAAAATAAAAGATATCCTGAGGTAAAACAATTTAGCTTGCATTGTAAACAGTGGAGCAAGAGGCAAAACATTCAATACTTTTAAATCAAGCACAGGCAATTTCTTGCAAACTAATAACGGAGGTGTCATGTTGTTGAGGTTTTATTTCAGATTAGCTGTTCACAAATCAATAATTCTTGCTGAGGCCTGTTTTAGGTCTTACATAACGAGAGGCGGCCCACGCCTTTCATCCTTACTGTAATGGTTGTGTGCATCAAAGAGCGTGATTGACAGGCTGTATGGGAGGATTAATACAGTGGGTGAGTGACGACATACTGAGGGGAGGGAGGAGGGGAGGGAGGAGGGGAGGGAGGGAGGAACAAGAGCGCCAGAGGAGAGAGAGTAAGATATGGGGTGAGAGGGAGGAGAATGAGAGAAAAGTAGAGGAGGACAAAAAGTGGGGAGAGAGTTAACGAGAGGGAGAGCATTAATTGTGTGCATTGTGTCGGGGCTCTTTTGCTGAGTGTGGCTGTCGAGGTGCGGGCACTAACCCCTCCAGCAGCCCGTGATCTGAGCCAGCTCTCAGACTGCTGTATTCCAACGCAATTAGGCCACTCAAAGGCCTGCTTAAAGCTGCACCCCCACTACACACACACAGACACACAGATAGCAACAGCCTCTGTGGGTCCCCTCCATTGTAGCGGGGAGGTGTATTCTGCCCCTCTTTGAGGCTCTGGATGAAGAGACCACCCCGGGAAGCAGAAAAAAGGGAGGATTACCTCTCTTTCTGTCTTTTTCTTCCCTTTTCTCTTTCTCTTTTTCTGGTGAAGCAGTTCACCTCCAAAGTCTTTGAGCTCAGGCAGGCACAGTGCAGAGCTTTGGTTAGATACAACCTGGAGTTTTTTTGTTTTTTTTTAATGCAGGAGGAAACAGAAAAAGAAGAGCAATGAGACATTTCTGTGATGGATGCCATTGTGGGACTGCTTCAGCAATATCACTTCCTTTTTCCTCTTTCATTATTCATGCAGTCATATATTCCAACAAGTGGTGTGGGGCGTGTAGCTCACTAGCTTGTCCCTATTGGCACCAGCAGCTTCAGTCAGTCACTCCCCTCAGAGCTGTATTAAGAGAAAGCTCTTCATGATAGTAGAGTTCTCTTGGCTGGGTTTCAGTGTGTCTCATTCCCCAGAAAGCATTTAAAGCAGATTACCAACCTAACGCTACACCCCCCCAATAAGGGACGAGGGAGGGGGGGGGGGGGGGGGGGGGGTTGTGATGGGGGGGTGGGCTGGCACATTAACACCTGCAATACTACTCAATGGCATCAACAGATTAACGAGGTAATCCACACAATGAGCTCTTTGATTCGTGTGGTTTGGCAGGCAATAACGCCAGGCATAATGCACACTGTTATTTCAGACCGCCCCAGCACGAGAAAACCTGGCAGAAGCCATTCTCTCTCTCTCTCTTTTTTTTTCTGTCTTTCCATCAGATGAGCTTTTGAAGATTTTTAACTTGTGCATCTGGTGCGTTTGCCTGTTTCCTTGTCAGAGAAATAACCTGCTGGCTGCTCCTGTGGCACATGTGAAAGGAGAAGGGGAGGAATCACATGGCTTTCTGAAGGCTGTTTAAACAGCAGGGCTGAGGAGCTCTCCCTTGTCCCACTCCTCCAACCACCCCCCCATTTTTCTGCATAAGGATGTGTGTATAGGATAAGTGTGTGTGTGTGTGTGTGATAGATCTCGTGGTCCCATCGCTCATGTGCGGCTCGATTAGCCCCACGTGCCTCGTTCGTCAGACGTGGAGACAGAGCAGATGGCAGGAGAAGCACCATGTTACCATGCTGCGGCACTATGTAACGCTCCTCTAATTGAAACATCAATACTGCCCTGTCAATACACTACTGCTACTGCCACAACCTACAGACCTGTGCTTGATTGAGAAAAACACTGTCGTTATTCTGACATCTTTGTGATCTACGGGTAAAAAGTTTCTGGCTGATTTTAAGATGGTGACGAAGTAACTTTTTTCCACAAACTTCCTTTAACAGTTTCTGGTGATTTTAATAACCTAATTTCAGTGACACACCTCACTTGGTTTCTGTTTGTATACAGTGTTGTGGTGGTAAAGGAAGCATGGAGAAATAAGGCAGAGAATTTCCTCTTTAGCATCTCCGCTGTGGCACATTTTTAATGAATTTGTAAAAAGTTGAGGGAGCTCACATCGCAGTGATCAGTAATTCGACGTTATCGGAAATTCAGTGGAGAACAGAGAGAAATTAGGCGGCTAGAAATTAATTTGTTATTTGTCCAACTCAATGAGGAGTGACACAGCCCCTTTAATGAATGGGTAATCCATTTCTTATTGCACTGAGCTGAATTCACCCTTCAGTGAAGTGGAAAAAGACAAACATATCTTCCACTAACTTTGCAACTTCTAAAATCAAACTAGGAGCAGAGATGAACAGAGACCTGCTCCTGGGACTATTTGTTTTTGGGGAAGGATTTATATGTTTGCGCGTGTTCCTGTACTGGGAGAGTGATTAAACCTCAAAGCTGAGTCAGGAATCAACAACAAATAATATCTGCTGAGGCTGAAGTACAGTATGTGGAATTGATTCATGATCACTTGACTTGCTGCACTGTGGAAAATACAGACTTTATTTAACTGTTGTTTGTATTTGTTTCTTCAGTTTCCTGCCTGCTGCCCCATTGACTCCAGTGGGTTCTGCTCACACTTCTTCCACCTGTTGGATCGGAAAAGTCTGACAGATGCATCTTTGCTATGACGGCATCCTAGAGAATCTGGGACGGGAAAGGACTTGATCTCTCTGTGCACATCATCCTTCACTGTAGCACGTGTTGATCTTGGGGAGATCCTGCGTTCAACACTTGCTTGAAGTAACTGTGTATGAGAAACAAAGAGAAGCAACAATTATAACTATATTTTCAATATCAAGTTTTTATCAGATGTTTTTATGTGTAAAGTGTAATTTGTCATAATTACAATATTACAAAAGAACAATTTTATAAAGGCCTGAAGTGACAACTTTCTTGATTAAAACCTGAAGGTACAAAGAGAATCGAAAACTTGAACTAGCGAATGTTTGTCAATTTTGAGAGGAAAAAAGAGACTTAAAGGGTTAAATTATTATCAAAATAGTTCTATTTTTCTACTCATCAGGTATTCTGATGTAAAATCGTTTTGAGTGAAAAGTGCTTTAACAGTCACAAAATGTCTTAAACTACAGTGTAAAGTGTTTTTCTTTCCACATGACATCTGGGTGATGGAGAAGATATTTGGTGTTAAAGAGAAATGAAGTGTAAGAAAGTAGAGATTTCCTCCCATTTCTGTTGATAAAACCCAGATGACCAAACTATTGATTGGTTTCATAATTGATTCATCTGATGAATCGGGCAGATTTGTTGATTTACTGGTTTATCTACAGTCCAAGAGGCACCTTTTCACTGACCAGTAAAATCTCCCAAAATATTACGTTTACAGTACCGTTTCGATTAATACTTCAGTTTGAAAATTACATTACCAAGTATTGGTAAATATTGGCAACTTAGTTTTGCACTTGCAATACTCACAACAGCCATATTTTAAAAAGCATGGGCTGTTCAAAATAAAAGCAGCTGACAGCTCCCTGGAATGGAGCAAGCTCCAAAAATGCTTTATTTATTTATTTATTGTCCTTTCGGCTTATCCCGTGAGTTCAGGGTCGCCACAGCGGATCATTGTACGCATGTTGATTTTGCAGTTTTTTACGCCGGATGCCCTTCCTGATGCAACCCTCCCCAACTTTTACCGTAATGCAACCAAACACTTCTCACACCAGTATTCAAACACTACATTTTTTAGTTCAATGCTCTCTCTTGGTAAATGCCCATATCTTTCAAACTTCATGCCCAAACTCCCCCAGTATTTTAGACTTTCTGTTAAAATGTCTTGACCTGAAAACCTAATAACAACTTAATTACGGTTATTTTCTCACACAGCTCCCACAGAGCCACAGAAGACATTACATACAAACTGCAATTAATGTGTAAAATCTGTGGCCCTTTAATCAATTTCTAACAAGCTGTGATTTTATTTATAGTTGTTAGTGTATGTTATTTGTTCTTGTTAAGACTCCTTGAGGTGCTCCATCTGTTGCTCATTGCACCAGCACCAACTGCAGCAGGGGGATGTGACTCCTTTGACATTTTTCTCCCCCTCCTTGTGGATGTCATGAGTGAGAAAAATAGAGAAAACACACACAGAAAAAAAAAAAAATAGGACATGAGCTTCAACTCTGTTCTCTCAAGAAAAAACAAAACAAATCAAAGACAAACAGCTGAATTTGAAATCAGTCAAAAAGCAGCTCTGTCCATGGGAGCAATGTTCAGACTCTGGTTATTTGATCTTGGCTCAAGTTTTCAGTTAGTGTTGACGTCTCTGAGTTGTGAGGAATCCCAAGCCGGCAGCTTACAGGGGGAGTTTCAGTGATACAGTATTTACAAGGCACGAGGAAGTGAGAGCGCTCCAACAGACGGCACCGTACACGGCGCTTTCAATTATTTCTCACAGCATTCATGAAAATAGAAGCACAGCGGGGAGTACAGTATGAACGACAAAACTATAAAAAGCCATGGAGCGAAAAGAGAAGTCCCAAGCTAAAATAAATGGTGTTGTAAGCTGTTGCTGGTGAAGAGCAGAAAATATCATGTGTTTTCAAAGTAGGAGAAACAGGAATTGTGAGCAGTGAGGGAGCAAAAACATAAGCATAAATAAGTGGATTAAGGTTGAAGTTTGGATTTGACAGGATCTTAAGAAAAATCTGTTTTGAGACTGGCTCATGAGCTCAATAATGGGCCTCATGCACAAACCACTTGTATTAACAGGACTCTCTTCCTGTGAAGAAGATAGGGCTGAAAATTAAGTCAGCATCCA
This sequence comes from Channa argus, assembly GCF_033026475.1. Taxonomy (NCBI): domain Eukaryota; kingdom Metazoa; phylum Chordata; class Actinopteri; order Anabantiformes; family Channidae; genus Channa; species Channa argus. Next base: position 21,336,209 of record NC_090203.1, read on the forward strand.
TGCTAGGACAGCATGCTTACAACGATGATGCTAATATGCTAATGTTTAGCACATTGTTACCATGTTAAATTAGCATTTGAACGTGCTAATAATAGCTAATTGATATTTGGTGACAAATCAAACTGTTTGAAAACTACTCAAACACAACTTGATGTCATCAGCATTGAATGACAACTCTATACATTTCCATTCAATCGTAAATCACTAGAAATAAAATAGATTTATGTAGACAAACTCGGCTTCATAAATCAATAAAACTGTAAGTGTAAAGAATAAAAAAAAAAAAAAAAACAACCAAAAACAAAGTGTGTGGGTTAGCAGTCTATGAGCTGGAATAGCTTTTCAATCTGACTTGCTGGTTGCACTTGAGGACAAATGAGGGGATCAGTCAGTCAGTAGGCCTCATCTTCTGGGGACCATGAACCCAACAGACCAACATTGCCACCCATAGAACCACACTGTTAGCATGGCTAAATATTATACTTTTTTATACATTATACGTTAAATACTTTAACGTTATCAACCCCCTCTCTTCTGTGATGACACAGTGCTGATATTTATGAGATGAGAAAATGTTTTTTGCACGAGGTCCAGTGAGTCTTTAAAGGGCAGGTTTGGTTATTGTCTAAATGAAGCCTACGTTCAACAATCCCCATTATGAAACTAAAATCAGCAATAAATTGCTTCTCCTAACTAGTAAAGCCCCTGAGTCTGCAACCTGAATTATCTCTCACATCTGCTGTTGTCCACAAACTATTAAAAACAACCGGACACATTGCTCTACTCAGTGACGTCTTTGTTTCGAAACACTTGATCCAAATTGCCATAACAGTACAGAGTTACAGATTCAGTTATAGTCTGGAGGAAGCAAGAGTCAACTGTGCATCCTATGTGCCTCCAATGTAATTAGAACAATGGTTTTGGGGTTTGCTGAAAATCTGATTAATTTAGAAAATGACAGACGTTAAAACATACCAAAGTTGCCTGTTTGCTTATGTTTTGGGTGAAATGACAGTATACACAAATCTCAGCAATTAACTTGGTTACAGTTATTATTATCATCCAAAGGAGTGACTTAAACAACAACAACAACAAAAAACAAAACAACTATAAATAGACTTTGGATTGAAGGCATCACACTGGTAAATGTAACATGCATTCATTCAAGCTAACACCTACACTCTATCCTTTTCTGCCCTCTAACTCTTCAACAGAAACAGATGACAACTTGCTTTTCCTGGAGCTGAACTCTGTCTCCTTCATTTGATGAGAGACCGTTACTGAGGGAGAGAAAGGAAGGTAGAGACTCACAGACAGAGATGTTTGTTTCCCACCCCATTCCACTGTCTCTATGGGACAACCCTCCTCATCCACCCCCCCAAGCCCCCCCCCCAAACCTAATGGATCAAACAAAGGACATCATTTGTAGGCCAAGTCTTTTTCTGAGCATCTCTCTCCTCAGCTCTGCATACCAATCCAATACAGCCAGAGGAAAAAAAGCCACGCCACGGTATATGTGTGTGTATATTTGTTTATGTGTGTGTGTGTGTGTCTAGGGCCGGGGGTTGGGAGGTCTGTTTGCCTCTCTGCCAAGCATCGATTTATCCTTTTCTTCAATTTATTTCTCCTCCTTGCCTCTACAATCCATTCAGATGTGCCTCTAGGGGAGGAACTTGGGGTAAAGATGTTGTCAAGCCTCGTTGTTGCCTCCTAACACAAGCTCAAAACTCATCTACAGGCCAGGGGACCATGCACCCCTGCAAGGACGCGTCGGAGAGCAACACACACAAAGACAGAACTACCTGTTGTCCAGCAGCACACTTTCTGTTAGCGTAAAGGACACAGGAGGCTTCGATGACTGTGACTGGAAAAAGTTAAGCTATTAGTTTCGGATCAAGCACTGAAAGATGATTATGTAGACTACAAAGTGTTCTCTTATTTCAAAGCAGAGTTATACCCTAGTCCTTTTTCTCCAGTAACAACTGTTGGAGAAGCAAGACTGATATTTAATTGTTCCTTATAATCAGGCCAGCGTGTGAGCAGATATGATCAGAATAACAATATCTCAACTCTTGATTCAGCTGATACATATCTATCTGTATGATTCTGACATTTTCAGATGCTATCAAGGATTTGAAACCTAAAGGCTCCACGGTGACTTCAGCTCTAAACAGAAATGCTGCATCTGCTCAAATCTTGCTTCCATAACCCCACACACATACACACAAATAGTAGAGATCTGTGAGTCATTCTTCAGTGTCACAGTGAGCAACGCCTGGCACATCCTTACACCTGAAGTTGATCAATGCAGCTTTGTCCAGAGGGAAATTGAAATCCATAGGAAATTAGGCGGCACAAGTGATTTATTGGAACAGTAAATCACATTGCGTGTGATGTGTGAAATGTGTGTTTTCAAGCTCTGGGTACAGTACTGTACCTTTCGTCTGGGTGGGATGGTGATATCAGCACTCCGCACCTTCCT